>NC_061510.1:24220702-24445718 GCF_022539505.1 Lolium rigidum | reverse complement strand
GAAAATTCGAGCACATAGAGAGGCATTTTAGTAACATGAAAATTTCTACAACCATATTTTCCTCTCTCATAATAACTTTCAGTAGCAACATGAGCAAACTCAACAATATAACTATCACATAAAGCATTCTTATCATGAGTCTCATGCATAAAATTATTACTCTCCACATAGGCATAATCAATTTTATTAGTTGTAGTGGGAGCAAATTCAACAAAGTAGCTATCATTATTATTCTCATCAAGTGTAGGAGGCATAGTATAATCACAACAAAATTTACTCTCAGCGATAAGTGGCACCAAAAGACCACTATCATTATCATCATAAATAGGAGGCAAAGTATCATCAAAGAAAATTTTCTCCTCAATGCTTGGGGGACTAAAAATATCATGAAAACCAGCTTCCCCAAGCTTAGAACTTTCTATATCATTGTCAACAATGGTGTTCAAAGCGTTCATACTAATATTACTACCAGCATGCAAAGAAGATTTCATAGGTTTTTTAATTTTCGCATCAAACAATCCATATTTTAAATCAGGAAATAGAATAAGAAGCTCACTCTTGTACATTATGCCAAACTAGTGTAAACAAGAAACAACAAGATGCAATTGCAGGATCTAAAGGAAATAGCTTCGAGCACACACACGACGGCGCCGAGAAAAATACTTTACCCGCGACCGTAGTATGAGAGCCTTTTACCTTTCCTCCCCGGCAACGGCGCCGGAAAAGTGCTTGATGTCTACGTTCCCCTCCTTTCCTGTAGACAGTGTTGGGCCTCCAAGAGCAGAGGTTTGTAGAACAGCAGCAAGTTTCCCTTAAGTGGATACCCAAGGTTTATCGAACTCAAGGAGGAAGAGGTCAAAGATATCCCTCTCATGCAACCCTGCAACCACAAAGCAAGAAGTCTCTTGTGTCCCCAACACACCAAATAGGTGCACTAGTTCGGCGAAGAGATAGTGAAATACAGGTGGTATAAATAAGTATGAGCAGTAGCAACGGTGCCGGAAAAGTGCTTGGCGTGTAGTTGATGGTGGTGGTATTGCAGCGAGTAACGTGATGAAACAATAAACAAGCGGTAGTAACTCAGCAGTAGTAACGCAATAGTAGTAAACAAGCGGTAGTAACTCAGCGAGTATTTAGGAACAAGGCCTAGGGATTACACTTTCACTAGTGGACACTCTCAACATTGATCACATAACAGAATAGATAAATGCATACTCTACACTTTTGTTGGATGATGAACACATTGCGTAGGATTACACGAACCCTCAATGCCGGAGTTAACAAGCTCCACAATAATGCTCATGTTTAAGTAACCTTTAGTGTAAGATAGATCAACGCTACTAAACCAAGTACTAGCATAGCATGCACACTTGCAACCTTCATGCATATGTAGGAGGAATAGATCACATCAATAATATCATAATGATAATTAACTCCACAATCTACAAGAGATCATGATCATAGCCTACGACAAGAACCACACGGTGCACGCACTAGTCACCTTTACACACATGCAGGAGGAATAGAACTACTTTAATAACATCACTAGAGTAGCACATAGATAGTAGTGATACAAACTCATATGAATCTCAATCATGTAAAGCAGCTCATGAGATTATTGTATTGAGGTACATGGGAGAGAGATGAACCACATAGCTACGGCGAAGCCCTCGAGCCTCGGGGGTGAATTACTCCCTCCTCATCATGGGGGCAGCGATGGCGGTGAAGATGGCGGTGAAGACGGCGGTGGAGATGGCTCCGGGGCAATTCCCCGTCCGGCAGGGTGCCGGAACAGAGACTTCTGTCCCCCGAATTGGAGTTTCGCGATGGCGGCGGCGCCACAGTAACTTTTCTGGAGTTTCGTCAATCGGTATCGGGTTTTCTGATCCAGGGGCTTTATATAGGCGAAGAGGCGGCGCAGGAGGGCTGACAGGGGGGCCACACCATAGGGCGGCGCGGCCCCCCCTCTGGCCGCGCCAGCCTAGGGTTTGGTGGCCCTGTGGCCCCCTCCGGTCCTTCCCGGTGTTCCGGATGCTTCCGATGAAAATAGGAACTTTGGCGTTGATTTCGTCCGATTCGAGAATATTTCGTTACTAGGATTTCGAAACCAAAAACAGCAGAAAACAGGAACTGGCACTTCGGCATCTTGTTAATAGGTTAGTTCCAGAAAATGCACGAATATGACATAAAGTGTGCATAAAACATGTAGATAACATCAATAATGTGGCATGGAACACAAGAAATTATCGATACGTTGGAGACGTATCTGACAACCATCTAGCTACTGCTATGGACCCATAGTCCAGGGGTGAACTACTCACTCATCACTCCGGAGGCGACCATGGCGGTGAAGAGTCCTCCGGGAGATGAATCCCCTCTCCGGCAGGGTGCCGGGAGGAGATCTCCGAAATCCCACGAGATGGGATTGGCGGCGGCGTCTCCGGAAGGTTTTCCGTATCGTGGCTCTCGGTGTCGGGGGTTTCGCGACGGAGGCTTTAAGTACGCGGAAGGGCAACGCGGGGGCCACACGAGGGCCCCACACCACGAGTCGGCGCGGCCGGGGCACGGGCCGCGCCGCCCTAGTGTGGCGGTGCCTCGTGGCCCCACTTCGACTCCTCTTCGGTCTTCCGGAAGCTTCGTGGCAAAATAGGACCCTGGGGTGTTGATTTCGTCCAATTCGAGAATATTTCGTTACTAGGATTTCTGAAACCAAAAACGCAGTAAAACTGCAATCGGCTCTTTGGCATCTTGTTAATAGGTTAGTTCCAGAAAATGCACGAATATGACATAAAGTGTGCATAAAACATGTAGATATCATCAATAATGTGGCATGGAACATAAGAAATTATCGATACGTCGGAGACGTATCACCCACTCAGTTGTTGGAAGATGAAAAGAAGCTAGTGGAAGTTACATATGAACAATGGGACCAAAGTCAAAAACGGGTCATGGTGTGGTTGCTAAGTTCGATGGACATAGCTGCGAGGGAGCAAGCCGAAGGATTTTATTCTGCTTTTTAGGTCTGGACAAGCATGGAAAAGCATTTTTAGGGGAATCAAACAAGATGCAAGTTACTATGATGCTCCATGAGTTAAGGCATACTACCTCCATCCCAAAGTTTAAGGCTTATATTATTTTTATAAAGTCAAACTATGTCAAGTTTATCTTAGCTTTTACCAAAATTTATTAACATACAAAATACAAAATTAATATCATTAAATATATGATAAAATATATTTTCATATGATATCTATAAAATATTATATTTGTTGATAGATTGTTCTAAAAGTTCGGTCAAACTTTACTTGGTTTGACTTTTCAAAAAAATATAAGTTTTAATCTTTGGGGTGGAGGTAGTATCAAACAAGAACAGAAAACCATGACTGAGTATGTTGGAGAAATTAAGAAGCTCTTTAGATACTTGGAGTATTTTTGTTCGTTCAAGGCACATGATCCGAAAGATTTACCACTCCTTCGAGAATGGTTTAAGCCAATATTACTACAAGCCTTCCTTGAAGGATTGAATGAAGAGTTTAACTTGAGCTCTCAATTGATATTTGCATTACCTGATTGCCCAGTTTGGATCAGACCATAGCAAGTATTTTGGAGGAGGAAACCAGGCTATCAAAACAAATAGTTGTTCCAAGTATAAATGTTGACACCAGAGCTACATTTTCTTCTTTCACTCAAGTTCAACCCATAGTGCGAAAATGAGATATGACCTAGCAAACGCCACCATGTCAGACTATAAGAAGAAGCCCAGAATTGTGTGTGATAATTGTAAAAGGTTTGACCATCAAAAAGGGATTGCTTTGAGCTGGTTGGCTGTCCACCTGGATGGCAGAAGAGGCCACAAAATAGTACTCCCTCCTTCACAGTTTATTAGGCGCGCGCGTATCCCTAGGTCACTGTGACGCCCCGGAACCGGTATCCTGAGGATCCCAGCGAACCCGCCGAAATCCGCACGATATCGATTCTAAGACGCCCTCCGACACGACGTGCGCGACGAATCACACACGTGATGCCAGAGGAATTAACACGAGCGGTAACATTACAACAAGTTTACAATAGAGCCCACAAGATACATATATTACAACAACGACTCCAACGAGTCAAGATACAAATATACAATACAAAGATCCAAATCATACAGAAGATCGAATACGTCCGAGTACGGACAAGATACAAATTGGACTAAGAGTCCTGAAGATAACCAGTGGCGTCCATAACCCCGCCTGTGCCAAGCCGGAAGGGTAACCTTGCTAACGTCGCCATCTTGTACCTGCCAAAGTCGGGCCATCGGTTGCCGACAAGAGGAAGGAAGCAAAAGAGAAAGGGAAAAGGCGAGAGTAAGTACCAAGGAACGAACTCCGGCACGTACTTAGCGAGACTGGAAATGGCTATGCTCGCCGAGCGAGTATAAATATATATCGCCTGGGGCTATATGGTAGGTTTAGCGGCAGCAAAACTATAACCAATAGAGACACGCTACAACATCCGTCTACTCAGAGAAGATAAGAGAGCGCATAAGGTAACAGATAAATACTACACAAACATAACCCAGCCGATTACACATATCCCCTTCAACAATTGCGAAGAGGCAATGTAAAAGGCACTCAACGGTGGACAAGTTTTATTAGGTAGCCGTTATAGTAATGCTATATTACTACGCAAGTTATTAGCAGATTATTAGCAACAAGTATAACGGTGTAAGTTGTTCTATGATCAAGCTATACAATTCCAAGTCGTCCATAACCGCGGACACGGCTTATCGATAAGATGTACACCTGCAGGGGTTGCCCAAATGTAACCATACGCATGCTCGACCCACTTACGACAGGTGGATGTCTCACAACAAGACCGTTCCCAGTTCAACAAGAAAGTCTAGGGGGCCACCCAACTAAGCTACCCGTAACGAAGTCCGGCCGTACTCCGAAGCGGACTCAGAGGTTTGCGCCGACGGCTAGGCGTGCAAACCACACGCTTCGCTAAACGTCCCGCAAGGTACAGTACAGAATATAAACACCCGAAGGCAACAGGAAGTAAACACCCGAAGGCAACTGTAAGTAAAGCATGGCATACATGGCATATGCAAATAAAACCAAGGTTGTGGCCCCCTTTTCAACCGACTTGAGAAAAGGTAATGGGTGAGGGGGGTCCCAATAATCGTCCCCACGCATGGGTAGAGCGCTCAATCTCGGAACGAGATAACAAGAACTCGGGTCCTAGGGGACATTAGCGAGTCAAAGTTCCGATGCTTTCGCAAAGGGGCTCACGGATGCCTCTCGCTTACAATTTTAGTTGTTAACAATTAAGTAAAGCATGTGTATCTCCAACAACCGATATAGCATGTGATAACCTCCCAACAACCCAACATATCCCGATAACGAGATCGAGATAAACAACAGAGCCTAAACACGCCTACGACTCGCAAGGCTCAAACATCAAGCAACGGCTATGGGTAAGGAATGATACATATAGGATTATTATGGTAAACAAGTGGAATAGGACACGTGACTCGATAAAGAATCGCAACATAAGGATAGCAGTGCGAGGGAGAGAGTAAAATAGGTGAAGAGAGAGGGCTCGCCTGTGAAAAGCTGAAGAAGAACTTGTCGGAGAACTCGTCGTATCTCACATCAACACTTCGTGATCCTAACCGGGAAGAAGCAAATGCTGGAACACACAACGTGTGCAATCTTACTACTACGGATAAAGAAGATCCAGCATGATCAAGATGTTATGCATGCATGACATTGCAAACATGATGCGAGGCAACTTATCCATATTAATCGGAGTCGGAACCCCGGACAAACAAATTAGGTTGGAGTTGCATTTTCTACCGTCAAAGTTAAGGGTGGATTAGCATAGCAAACATGGCAGGGGTGAGCTACAACAAAGTTAAATGGAACCGGGACAACATATATATAATATCCCACATATCCCATATGTTCCATATTAGGTGATAATGCAAACTATCACGAATTATATGATGCATGATGCAACAGCAAGCATGGATGGCATATTCATGTTCAGCACATTTTTCTGATCAATTTTCATATATAACACATTTTATTTCGAGTTAGCATTCAAAAGTTATTAACAGATTAAGTTTATTGTTTGAAATAGAAAATACAGGATTTATTTTATTAGGGAAAGGACCCGAAAACATATGTCGGGTCGGGGGAGGGACCCCGGGTTAGTTTTGATAAACATGCAGGGGGTTTTCTAGAAAACATGACAGCGCCAGGGGCTGCGGGTTAGATAAAACAAAGATAGGCAGGGGCCTGGATGCAAAAGTTACGGATCCGAGGGGCTGAGGGGTTTTCTCACCGAGAGGGTGCTAGCCCAGAGACGCTGACGAGTGGGCCACGTGACGACGCGTGGCGAGTCGACGTGGCAAGCCTCCACGGCTGCACGCAGCTCCGTGCTCGACGGGGGGCTGCCGCGCGCGTCGCCGCGAGACGGCGGTCACCGCGCCGCGGCGTCGCTGCGCGCGGCGACGTAGAGGGTGTCCCGGGACGCGCCAAGATGGCGCGTACGACGCGCCTCGGTCGGCGCGGACGAGAGGATGGTGGCGCCGCCGGTCCGGAGGTCGCCGTGAGAGCCGCCGGCGGCGAGGTCTCGCGGAGGCACGCGGTCGGCATCAACGATGAGAGAGCGAAACAGGACGCAAGGAGAGGAAGAGGATGTCCAGGAGGTGCGCGGGCTCACCGGGAAGCCGATGGTGCGGTCGGCTTGGCCGGAGGAGGACGAACGGCGGCGGATTCGACGGAGATTCTGCGCCGGAGTCGGAGAGGAAACGGCGACGATGCCGCGGTCGATTGAGGGCGTCCCGCGATCAATTCCTCTCGCACGAGGAGAATCGAGGACAACGAGGCGGTTCGATGGTGGTGATCGGCTATGGCGCGGGGTGGCCCGGAGACTGGCGGGCGACGGTGGAGCTACTGCCGCGGTGGTGCTCGGCTTGCGTGAGGAAGCAGAAAAGAGGGAGAGAGAAGGGTTGGCGGCGCGAGGAGGAAGAAGAGAGGGGTTGGCGGATGCTAGGGTGTGGGATGAGGCCTTAAGCGAGGAAGGAGAGGGAGGAGGTGGGCACGCGGTGGTTGGATGGAGGACGCTACCGGCCGTGGTCACGCTCCGTGGCGTGACCGCACCAGGAGAAGACGACAACGGTGAGGACGAGCCTCTCCTCGAAGCGGTACGGGCCAAGGTGGGGAGTCGGGCCGATGGGCCACCGGGGATGGGCCGGAGCTAGGGCAGGTGCGGTGGGAGGGAGAGAAAGAGAGGTGGGCCAGAGAGAGAGGGCCCGGGAGAGAGGGAAGGGGGTTTGGTGTTTATTTTAGATTTGCAAGAGCCTTTTTCTTATTTGAAACTGGTTTGAACATTTAGATTCAAATTCAATTTGAATTCTAATTGAAGAGAATGAGGTGAGCAAAATAGTTAAAATAATAACTTTATTTGTTTCAAACTTTGATTTTATTTGAATAGAAAAGAGAGTATAACATATGAAGAAAATAAGTAAGGATTATATTTGCAATTTGAAATACTAGAACATAGTTTAAGTAGTTTGTTCAAATATGCAAAGAGTAGTTTGGGTTTGTTTTATTGAAAATAATATGAGAGAGGATAGGTACAAGAAGAGATTAGGGGTTTATAATATATAATTTTATTTGTAAAAACATGGATGATATGATGCATGATGTCATGATGATGCACAAAAGAAAAGAACAAACAAAATCTAATAGGGGTGCTACCCGGGGCCGTTACAATCGACACCACTAACAAGGGATCGCGCCCCGAGATCCCGCCTCAAGGTACGGGGGAGAGAGGTGAACTATCGGGTCTTCAGTCGACGTGTCGATCTCCTCGACACCACTAACAAGAATTCTTGCTCCAGCTTGTGTGGTCGACACCACCAACAAGAAGTCGTTGTTCCGATGACGATGATGACTCTGGAGAAACAAAGGAAGGAGTAACAATCACATGGATCCACCAATTCAGGTAACAGGAGCGAATAATAAGAGTAGTCGGTATGGTGATCAACCCATCCCGCACTCAAAGTATTACTCTGTACAAGAATAAGAGATTCGTGCAACCAACTCCAGGAATACAGATTGGCGATCTTGACAAGCATCGTCAACGAAGATTCGATGAGGTCAAAGACACAAAGGATTAGAGGAATGATCACATAAGCAGAGATGATGTCAACGGAGAAGACAAAGGTTAGCCGCCGGTGATGTTCTTCTGTCAGAAATCTTCAAAGATCGGTCCTATTAGGTGAAGGCATAGATCGTCCAACCCACGTCGGAACCTAAGACTCGGAGAACTCAGATAAGAGAGAAGACTCAAAACTCGCAAAGGTAAGAGGAGAAAGAATATAGATAAGGAGAAAAATAGAGCTAATCAGATCTATCCAACGAATTTTAGAAAATAGTTTTGACACTAGACACAACAACGTCCGTTGGCAAGGTTATCCTACAGGCTGGACTAGTGGGGTACCGTCAACCTGAGCTCTGATACCAACTTGTGACGCCCCGGAACCGGTATCCTGAGGATCCCAGCGAACCCGCCGAAATCCGCACGATATCGATTCTAAGACGCCCTCCGACACGACGTGCGCGACGAATCACACACGTGATGCCAGAGGAATTAACACGAGCGGTAACATTACAACAGGATTACAATAGAGCCCACAAGATACATATATTACAACAACGACTCCAACGAGTCAAGATACGAATATACAATACAAAGATCCAACTCATACGAAAGATCGAATACGTCCGAGTACGGACAAGATACAAATTGGACTAAGAGTCCTGAAGATAACCAGTGGCGTCCATAACCCCGCCTGTGCCAAGCCGGAAGGGTAACCTTGCTAACGTCGTCATCTTGTACCTGTCAAAGTCGGGCCATCGGTTGCCGACAAAAGGAAGGAAGCAAAAGAGAAAGGGAAAAGGCGAGAGTAAGTACCAAGGAACGAACTCCGGCACGTACTTAGCGAGACTGGAAATGGCTATGCTCGCCGAGCGAGTATAAATATATATCGCCTGGGGCTATATGGTAGGTTTAGCGGCAGCCAAACTATAACCAATAGAGACACGCTACAACATCCGTCTACTCATAGAAGATAAGAGAGCGCATAAGGTAACAGATAAATACTACACAAACATAACCCAGCCGATTACACATATCCCCTTCAACAATTGCGAAGAGGCAAAGTAAAAGGCACTCAACGGTGGACAAGTTTTATTAGGTAGCCGTTATAGTAATGCTATATTACTACGCAAGTTATTAGCAAATTATTAGCAACAAGTATAAGGTGTAAGTTGTTCTATGATCAAGCTATACAATTCCAAGTCGTCCATAACCGCGGACACGGCTTATCGATAAGATGTACACCCTGCAGGGGTTGCCCAAATGTAACCATACGCATGCTCGACCCACTTACGACAGGTGGATGTCTCACAACAAGACCGTTCCCAGCTCAACAAGAAAGTCTAGGGGGGCCACCCAACTAAGCTACCCGTAACGAAGTCCGGCCGTACTCCGAAGCGGACTCAGAGGTTTGCGCCGGCGGCTAGGCGTGCAAACCACACGCTTCGCTAAACGTCCCGCAAGGTACAGCATGTAATATAAACACCCGAAGGCAACAGGAAGTAAACACCCGAAGGCAACAAGAAGTAAAGCATGGCATACATGGCATAGGCAAATAAAACCAAGGTTGTGGCCCCCTTTTCAACCGACTTGAGAAAAGGTAATGGGTGAGGGGGGTCCCAATAATCGTCCCCACGCATGGGTAGAGCGCTCAATCTCGGAACGGATAACAAGAACTCGGGTCCTAGGGGACATTAGCGAGTCAAAGTTCCGATGCTTTCGCAAAGGGGCTCACAGCATGCCTCTCGCTACAATTTTAGTTGTTAACAATTAAGTAAAGCATGTGTATCTCCAACAACCGATATAGCATGTGATAACCTCCCAACAACCCAACATATCCCGATAACAGATCGAGATAAACAACAGAGCCTAAACACGCCTACGACTCGCAAGGCTCAAACATCAAGCAACGGCTATGGGTAAGGAATGATACATATAGGATTATTATGGTAAACAAGTGGAATAGGACACGTGACTCGATAAAGAATCGCAACATAAGGATAGCAATGCGAGGGAGAGAGTAAAATAGGTGAAGAGAGAGGGCTCGCCTGTGAAAAGCTGCAGAAGAACTTGTTGGAGAACTCGTCGTATCTCACATCAACACTTCGTGATCCTAACCGGGAAGAAGCAAATGCTGGAACACACAACGTGTGCAATCTTACTACTACGGATAAAGAAGATCCAGCATGATCAAGATGTTATGCATGACATGGCAGATATGATGCGATGCAACTTATCCATATTAATCGGAGTCGGAACCCCGGACAAACAAATTAGGTTGGAGTTGCATTTCTACCGCCAAAGTTAAAGGTGGATTAGCATATCAAACATGGCAGGGGTGAGCTACAACAAAGTTAAATGGAACCGGGACAATATATATATAATATCCCACATATTCCATATGTTCCATAATAGGTGTTAATGCAAACTAGCACGAAATTGTATGATGCATTATGCAACAGCAGGTATGGATGGCATATTCATATTCAGCACGTTTTTCTGATCAATTTTCATATAGAACACTTTTTATTTCGAGTTAGCATTCAAAAGTTATTAACAGATTAAGTTTATTGTTTGAAATAGAATTACAGGATTTGTTTTATTAGGGGGAAGGACCCGAAAATAAAAACTGGGTCAGGGGAGGACCCCGGGTTACTTTTGAAAAGATGCAGGGGGTTTTACAAGAAACCATCAGCGCCAGGGGCTGCGGGTTAGATAAAACAAAATAGGCAGGGCCCGGATGCAAAGTTACAGATCTGAGGGGGTGGGGGTTTTTCTCACCGAAAAGAATGCCAGCCAGAGAGGCTGACGAGGTGGGCCCACGTGACACGCTGGCGAGTCGACGTGGCAAACCTTCCACGGCTGCACGGCAGCTACTCGACGTGGGGGCTTGCCGCACGCGTCGCGTAGTGCTGGCGGTCACCGCGCCCTGGCGTCGCAGGCGCGGGCAGAAGGGGGTGTCCCAGGACGCCCAAGATGGTGCATACGACGCGCCTCGGCGGCGCGGACGAGAAGATGGTGGCGCCGTGGTCAAGGGGAACACCGTGGAGCTGCCGACGGCGAGGTCTGCGGAGGCACGGGTCGGCACCAAGATGAGAAGGCGAAACAGGGCGCAAGGAAGGAAAGGGGATGTCCATGGAAGGCGCGAGCTCACCAGGAAGCCGATGGTGCAGGCGGCTTGGCCGGAGGAGGTCGAACGGCGGCGAATTCGACGGAGAACTGCGCCGGGGTTGGAGAAGAAACGACGATGCTGGCGGTGATTGAAGGCCTCCCAGAACAATTCCTCACGCCAGGAGAACGAGGACATCGAGGCGGTTCTGGAGGTGGTATCGGCTTGGCGCGGGGTGGCCTGAAACGCCGGCGAGGTGGAGCTTCTGCCGCGGTTGTGCTCGGTGGTGGAAGCAAAAAGAGGGAAAGAGGGTTGGCGGCGCTGAGGGAGGAAGAAGAGAGGGGGTTGGTGGATGCTAGGGTTTGGGATGAAGCCTTAAGGAGGAGAGAGGGAGCAGGTGGGCACCGCGGTGGTTGGCGGGGAGGACCACTGCCTCCTCACGCACATGGCGTGACCGCACCAGGAGAAGACGACAACACGAGGACGAGCCTCTCCTCGAAGCGGTACGGTGCCAAGGTGGGCTGGGTCGGGCCGACTCGGGCCACAGGGGAAAAGGCCAGGCGCTGGGCTGATGCGGTGGGGGGGAAAGAAAAAGAGAGGTGGGCTAGAGAGAGAGGGCCCAGGGGAGAGGGAAGGGGGTTTGTTTTATTTTAATTTGCATCTCCTTTTTCTTATTTGAAAACTGGTTTGAACACAAGATTCAAATTCAATTTGAATTCAAACTGGGAGGAGAAGGAGGAGAATAAAATAATTAAAATAATAACTTTATTTGTTTTATAACTTTGGTTTTTAGGGTTTGAATAAAGAAAAGAGAGAGGGGTTATAAACCATATGAGAGGAAAAATAAAGTAGTTAGGTTTATTATTTTATTTTTGCAAATTTGAAAAATACTAGAACACAGTTTGAAATAGTTTTTCAACATATCCAAATAATAGTTTGGGTTTTTTTTTTATTTTGAAAATAAGATAAGAGAGAGATTAGGGTTTTATTTAAAGGAAGAGATAAGGGGGGGGTTTATAATATATAATTTTATTTGTAAAAACATGGATGATATGATGCATGATGTCATGATGATGCACAAAAGAAAAGAACAAACAAAATCTAATAGGGGTGCTACCCGGGGCCGTTACAGTCACCAATTTAACCTATATAATTTAAATTATATAATACAAAAATTATATCATTAGAAAATAGAACATCTGAACTTTCTAATGATATTTTTTTTATAACATATAACTAATGCTAACTTGATCAAATTTGCGACCTAGGGTACGCGTGCGCCTAATAAACTATGAGAGAGGGAGTATTGGAAGTAGGCTCAACCATATATGGTCATCTCACGACTGCTACTGGTGAGACTAAGGTGGCTACTGCTGGAATTTTTCCTTGGGCCTTAGCCCATGTCCCAATACAAATTCTGAAATTCTCTTGGCCCATGTGGAAATGGCAAGGGGTGGGACTAAACTTTAGTCCCACATTGCTAGTTGGGAGAGAGTTGGAGTGGTATACAAGGTGAGCTGTTCTAGTCCTAGTAAGTGAGTGAGAAGAGAGAGAGCCCTCACGCACTCCTCCTCCGTCGTCGCCTCGTCACGCACGTCCCTACGCGCCGCGGGTACGGGAATCTTGCCGAGCCGAGCTTATCTTTTTGCTGTGCGGGAAATTAATTGTGTAATCAATTACTATTATCGTGGACTCGTACGTGGGCTGCGTCCCACGACCTTCCCGAACCGCACTATATAAGCGGGGACGCAAACCCTAGCCAGAACGAGCTACATACCATATGCTTTCAGTAGGCCTCCGGAATCCTGCCTCTCGTAGACCTCTACGGGTGAGGGGCAATCAGGTTTTTGGGGAGTGTTTACGGCAACACGACGTCATCGGACGACGACTTCCCTAACGACGACTTCTTCCCGGACATCGGCAACCTCTTCGGCAACCTCAACATGGGCGACAACCAGGATGCTGCTGCCGCCAACATCACTGCTGCTGCGGCTGCTGCCGCCAGCGCTGGACGGTAGACGTTTCTGTCCTCCTCGTTTCAGATTTTACTAGAGTTTCTAGTACTGCTGTTTGGAGTAGATGCGATAGGTTTATCTTGTCTAAGATGCTATATGTTCATCTACTCTGTTGATCTGCATGATTAGTTCATCTGTTGTTTATGTAGTCATGATTTATCAAGTATTAGTTCGGATTAAATCATATGATAATTTGCTTATATATTCAACACTCCAAAAACCTGATTATAGGCAAATGAATTCAAGTGGCATTGCCGCTGCTACGAGGTGGCGCACGAGGGCAGTTCTCTGGTTTGAAAACCTAAACTGCGATAGCGCCCTTCTTGGCAAACCTAAGGGTGATCTTTCTCCTGCTCAGGAGGAAGCTTATAAGAAAGTCGATGCCATGCTTAAGGCGGCTCTCTTCAGTATTCTTGCGGACAACATTGTTGACTCGTACATAACTTTTGATCATGGTAAGGATGTGTGGGATGCACTCGAGGCTAAATTTGGGGTCTCGGATGCTGGCACTGAGTTGTATGTCATGCAGCAATACTATGACTACAAGATGACTGGTGAGCGCTCCGTTGTTGAGCAAGCTCATGAGATACAGTCACTTGCCAAAGAACTTGAGCTGTTTAAGTATACCTTACCGGACAAATTTGTGGCCGGTGGCATTATTGCCATGCTTCCTTCTTCATGGAGGAACTTCGCTACTTCTCTGAAACATAAGAGACAAGAGTTTTCCGTTTCGGATATCATTGGGTCTCTTCATGTGGAAGAAAAGGCGAGAACAAAGGATATACGTGCTCGAGATTTTGAGGGAGGTTCTAGTGCCAATGTGGTACAAAAGAAAAACTTCCAATCCCACAAGTTGAAGAATAAGAACAAATCTGAAGGCAAAGGCAAGTTTGATGGCAAAAACAAGACCTCACACTCAACCAACTTCAAGAAGAAGAGTGATAAGAAGAAAGGGGCTTGCCACGTTTGTGGTGACCCTAACCATTGGGCTCCCAATTGCCCTAATCGCTATGATAAGCATGGGAACGGCGACAAGACCGCTAATATTGTTATTGCTGGCGATACTTAGATGAAGGACGTTCGGTACGGTATTTTCCCTACTGTCCTTTCAGTATGTAACTCTCCTGATTGGTGGATTGATACGGGTGCCAATACACATGTATGTTCTGATGTTTTCATGTTTTCTTCTTATCAGGTCGCAAGGACTTGCTCCGTGTTGATGGGAAACGGCTCACGTGCTTCTGTTCATGGTGTTGGTACGGTAAACCTGAAGTTTACTTCTGGAAAGACCATCCAGTTGAAGAATGTGCAGCACATTCCCTCGATCAATAAGAATCCTCGTCGGCGGATCGCTCTTATGTCGAGATGGTTTTAAGTTGGTTTTTGAGCCCAATAAAGTTGTAATTTCTAAGTATGGACAATTTGTTGGAAAAGGCTATGAGTGCCGAGGCTTGTTCCGCTTATCTTTATCAGACTTATGTACTCAAATTATTAATCATGTTAGCAATGATAGTGAGTCCAATACTTGGCATTCACGACTTTGTCATATTAATTTTGGGTGCATGACGCGGCTAGCCAATATGAATTTAATTCCGAAATTTACTACTGTCAAGAGTTCCAAGTGTCAAGTATGTGTGCAAGCTAAGCAACCTCGCAAGTCTCACAAGTCTGCTGAGGTAAGAGATTTGTCACCGCTGGAACTCATACATTCAGATCTTTGTGAGATGAATGGCGAGTGGACAAAAGGTGCAAAAAGATACTTCATGACGTTAATTGATGACCCCACTCGATATTGTTATGTGTACCTTATGAAATCTAAAGATGAAGCTTTTAATCACTTCAAAATCTACAAAGCTGAAGCAGAAAACCAACTTGATCGAAAGATTAAACGGCTTAGGTCTGATTGTGGTGGAGAGTATTTTTCCAATGAGTTTGATTCTTTTTATGCGGAGCATCCATGAGAGGACGCCTCCCTACTCACCTCAGTCTAATGGGGTGGCCTAAAGAAAGAACCGTACTCTAACTGATTTGGTTAACGCAATGTTAGATACATCGGGTCTATCCAAGGTATAGTGGGGGGAGGCGATAATGACCGCGTGTCATGTCCTAAACCGTGTTCCCACAAAGAACAAATCCATTACTCCGTTTGAGGAATGGGAAAGGAAAAGGTTGAAACTCTCCTACTTACGTACTTGGAGTTGCTTGGCCAAAGTAAACGTGCCAATACCCAAGAAGCGCAAGCTTGGACCAAAAATCGTGGATTGTGTTTTTCTGGGATATGCATTTCATAGTATTGGCTATAGATTATTGATAGTGAAATCTGAGGTATCCGATATGCATGTTGGTATAATTATGGAGTCGAATGATGCGACTTTCTTTAAGGACATCTTTCCCATGAAAGACACGTCTAGATCATCAAATCAGTATAGGCCTAGTTCATCAAGTCAAGAGTTAGTTACAATCTCTGAACCTACCATTGCGATAGAACACTATGATAATCCTGTGGAGGACGACAATGAAGCTCCCAAAAGGAGCAAGAGACAGAGGACCGCATATGAATGCAGTGTTTCAGATCATTCGATATCTAAAAGGATGTCCATATCAGGGGTTATTATATAGACGACATGAATACCTAGAAGTAGAATGCTACACTAATGCAGAATGGGCATGTTTCCAAGAAGATAGGAAAACTACATTAGGCCGTTGCTCATTTATTGGCGGCAAATCAGTTGCTTAGCGTAGCAAGGAAAACATTGTTGCTAGATCTACTGCAGAGCCAAAATTCAGAGCAATGACACGTGAGATTTGTGAAATACTATGGCTTAAAACCCCTTGTACTAGATCTAGGTTTATTTCAGACCAACACAATGATGCGTCGTCTAGTGTAACAGCTCCAGTTGCTCCATTTTTTTATATATATGTAACCATATATTTCATATTTCATTATAGAATCTATTTACAGAGATTACACATATGATCACCAGTTCACCACACAAGATAAACATTCATGTCGTTTTTGCGGAGAAAATTTTGCTATGGCCTCATAAGTTTTTTTTTTTGAGAATTTCGCTCGCTCTTTATTAATCAATCAACAAGTTCCTAGGGATACAGAGGTGTTCAGGTGGTTGAAGCAACCAGACCCGACGACCAAGCGATACACTAACAGAGCTACGAGCTAGGCGATGTGCTTCTCCATTGGAAGCCCTTGCTTCATGCTTAAAAACGACGGACTGAAACAAAGTCGCCGTATCTTTGATCTCCCGGATCACCGCGCCATATCCTCCGTCATATGGCTGCGTCAAATTCTTGATCACCTCCAGACAGTCACTTGCAACACAGATCTTCTGGATATTAAGGTCTTGCGCTAATGCCAGAGCCTCACGACATGCCATTGCCTCAAGAGTAGCGGGCGAATAGCCAACATTCAGCGTGAGGGCAGACGCTCCCAGGAACTCGCCTGCCTCGCTGCGACATACAATAGCAAGGGCTCCACCATTTCATGTCTTCGCTACCGCCGATCAGCATTCAGCTTTACCATACCTACAGGAGGCGCTATCCACTTCGGCTGATTGAGCGTGCAGACCTGTCTCCTCTGTACCACCTTCGTCCCCGGATCCTGGCCAAGATCCTGTAGAAAATTACGAACAAATAGGAAGGTAGAGAGTGGACTCTGCTGTTCTCCCTCATGAATTAGTCTTCGGCGTGCATACCATATCGCCCACATGGTAACAATCATCTCCACTAGATTCGAGTGGTTCAGGGATTCAATCATCGAGAATAACCATTGCTTTGCTGATGGCTCTTCTGTCATGGACATGTGTTGGGTAATCTCCTCGTTCACAAGTGCCCACACACATTTCGACATCGGACAGTCGATAAGCGAGTGTCGCCATGAACGTTCAGCCCCACAAACCGGGCATGAACTCGTCGTTGCCATGTTTCGGTGGTGGCGCACATCACCAGTAGGGAGTGATTGCTGGGCCAGCCGCCAAAGAAACAACCTCAGCTTCGAAGGGACCTGAATCTTCCACATTTTATGCCACAACTTTTCCTCCGCTGCTTGGTTCGAGGTGGCTGGTCTTCCTTCTAGCCAATCTTCACGCCTCTTCCTTGTATTAACCAACAAGCGGTATACGGACCTGACCGAGAGCACGCCGGATCGTTCATAATGCCACGACCATGTGTCCTCGTATTGCCTCGTGCTGAGAGGGATCCTACAGATTTGTTCAATATCCATGGGCTGGAAGGATTCCTCCAACGCCTCCATATTCCATGTCACGGAATCAGCCGCGATGAAGCTGCTTACATGGGTAGGAGGATTATCCTTTTTACTCGGCATTGGGCGGAGAAGATAATCCCGGGGGATCCAGTTATCATTCCATGCATGTGTGGTTGTCCCGGTGCCGATCCTTCGGATTAATCCCTGCTTCATGGCATCTCTCCCCTCCACTAAAGACCGCCAAACCTGTGACGGATGGGAGCCAACAGACGCCTCGAGGAAGCCTGTTGTAGGAAAATAAACAGCCTTGAGAATTCTCGCGCTCAAGGTCTCCGGGTTCTGCAGGATGCGCCATGCCTGTCTTGCCAAAAGAGCAATGTTGAACAATTCTATATCCCGAAATCCCAAACCTCCTGAGCCTTTCGGTGAGCACATGACCTCCCAAGATATCCAATGTGTCTTTCTCTTCCCTTCTTTGCTGCCCCACCAGAAATTACGGATCAACTGGTTGATGTGGTGGCATAAACCTCTCGGGAGCTTAAAGCATGCCAGAAAAAATTGGAATTGCTTGCACTACCAATTTAATAAGGATATCCTTTCCTCCAACTGACAGTAACAACTCTAGCCAGCCTTGTATCCTCTTCCATACCCTATCCTTCAGGTACTTGAAAGCACCGTTAAGTGATCGACCAACATCAGCGGGCATACCAAGATACTTCTCATTCAATGTTTCATTTGGTACCTGTAAAATACCCTTGACAGACTGACGGACCACCTCCGGGCATCCCTTACTGAAAAAGACTGAAGATTTGTCTAGATTTATCCGCTGTCCTGAGGCATTACAATACTTTTTCAGAATTTCAGTAACATCCCTTGCTCCCGCTGTACTAGCTTTAACAAACAACAGGCTATCATCTGCAAAGAGAAGGTGGTTAACCGCCGGGGCTGACGGGGCCACCTGAATTCCCTGAAGGTGTGACTGACAACTCTTTTTTATGAGGCCTGAAAGGCCCTCTGCTGCTATGGCCTCATAAGTGGCCCGGTTGTTTTTGAGTGGAGATACAAAAGCCCAGTTACGCGGTACCCCCAATGCTGGGCCGGCCTGGTTGAGAGCAGCTCCCCGCCGCCTTCGCTTCTTGGACAGGACGCATCCAAATCGAACTCCTCCGTCCGATGCAGGCTAGGGTTCCTTCCGGGCGCACCCCTGGACCCTATATAGCCCGACCGGCCGCCGCCCAATTGACACCGCCTCCGCTCGTCGTCTCCGGCCGCCTGCTTTTTTTTTCGATTTTCTCGCGTGTTAGTTCATCTCCGGCGATTCAGTGTGGGAGAATATAGTAGAAGCAATTACTGGTTCTCGTAATTGCTTCTATTATTTTTTCCCGTGCTGTTTCTCTAGTTTTCTTGGCTATCAGCTGTACTCCTTCCTCTTCTTTTGTGTTCTAGTCGGCCGATCCGATCTGCGAATTTCCTCCTTAAGATCGCGTTCTGACTAATGATGGAAGTGAGGATCCTTTCCCCAAATGATCGACTATGATTATACTGTGCGCAAATGTAGTCCTTTCAGAGGATTCCAAGCCAGAAATCTGATCCATCTCGGAGAACTATTTCTAGATCATTTCTTGTCTGTTCTGTTTTTACTGCGTAGTTTTTTCCTTCTGATTGTTCTTTTCGTCTCTCAACAGTTAGATGGATATGAGGATCCTTTCCCCAAATGATCGACTATGATTATACTGTGCGCAAATGTAGTCCTTTTCAGAGGATTCCAAGCCAGAAATCTGATCCATCTCAGAAAACTTTTGCTAGATCTCTTTTCATGTCTGTTCGGTTTTTACAACTGTTTTTGTTTCTTCTGAGTTTTTTCCGTCTCGCAACAGTTTAGATGGATATGAGGATCCTTTTCCCAAATGATCGACTATGATTATACTGTGCGCAAATGAAATCCCATCAGGATTCCAAGCCAGAAATCTGATCCTTACTCTTGTGCTTGTATTTTTTCTGTTGTTTTTCTTTACTAGATGTAAAGTTCGATGGATGTGAGGATCCTTTCCCCAAATTATCGACTATGATTATACTGTGCGCAAATGTAATCCCATCAGGATTCCAAGCCAGAAATCTGATCCGTCATAGAGTTTCTTTCCTGATGTTTTTTTGAACTTTGTTTCTTTTTCTGTTCGGCACAATTGTTCGTCATAAATTCAATGGAAGTGAGGATCCTTTCCCCAAATGATCGACCACGATTATAATGTGCGCACATGAAATCCTTATCAGAGGATTCCAAGCCAGAAATCTGATCCATTTAATTTACCTGTCTGCTTACCTTGTTCTTTTTTTTTGGTTTATTTACGTTTGTAAACGTGAAACAGATTATTTATGTTGTGTCCGTGAAGCGTGAACAAACAGTCATGACTTAGTTATGTCGGAAATTGAGAGCATAAAATCGGTCTTTGAATTTGCAGAATTCTTCACAATACCCCTGGTGACTATATTGGACGTAGATACGAGATTCCTTTCACTGAATTATCGTCTATATGTATATTGTGAGTAAATGAAATTGCATCAGGATTCCAATCCAGAAATTCTTGTGGAGTTTGATGGATATGAGGATCCTTTCCCCAAATTATCGACTATGATTATACTGTGCGCAAATGTAATCCCATCAGGATTCCAAGCCAGAAATCTGATCCATCATAATCAACTCTGTTTATCCTTTTGTTTATGTTTATTGTTGATAAGAAAAGTGATTGGAAGTAAGGATCCTTTTCCCAAATGATCGACCACGATTATAATCTGTGCAAAGTGAAATCCTTATTTTAGGATTCAAAGCGTGGAATTATCCCTTTCAGTTGTAGACTTATTTAAGTTTGTAACCAGGAAGGCACGAACAGACATGTTATCTTTGTTTGTAACCGCGGTAGCAAATAGGTCTTGAAAATGTTGAAATCGTGAATAGCTCACAGCAAAACTTTAGATCATCATTGTCGTAAAATCTGCAATCGTGTTGTTGAGCTTAACTGAATAAATGTGGAACTGAATGTACTGTTCTTCGGAGTGGGTTAGAGCATCTCCACTCGGCCCCCCGACTAGGCCCCCGAGGGACGTTTTTACCGTCCGGACGGTGTAATTCGGCCCAGTCGCGTCCCCAGTTCCTCGTTTTCGTCCGAATTTGGGTCTAAATTCATCCGGCGATCGCACGCCATCCCCGGCCCCTCGGGGAGCGCTCGGGGACTCCGGACGAAACAAAAGCGCGCGAAACGGCGAGGAAACTTCCCGCGCGTCTGGTGGCCCCAACTTGTTGGCGAGAGACCACGATCGTCGTCCTCATCGCATTGTCTTCCGCGCGTTGAAAAAGCATGCCGCCGGTCAGCATTCGCCGGCCGCGTACCTTCCACGCGGTGAGTTAATGCCGTCGCCTCGGTATCACGTGCGCCTACCTCTATTTATCGCCGAACTACCGCGTCTGCCCCGCATTCACCTCTCCTCTCTCTCGCATTCCACCAAATCTTCCCCCGAACTCGAAGAGGTAGCAATGGCGAACGACGGTGCGGAGAACGGCTTCGGCCGCCGCTCTCTCCACCAATGGGAGGGACGGCTCCTCCACGCGGTGGGCTACCCGGCGCCGCCCCGTGCACCGGGGGGATGGAGGCTGAGCGCAGGCGGCGTGCCGATCCCGCCGCCGCCAACGGGGGGGGGGGGGGGGGGGGGGGGTGCGCACTCGAAACGGCGATCAACGAGGTGCTCGACACTCTCTGTGACGAGCAGCGCGCGGATCCGCGTTTCTTCCCCGACAACCACGAATCGTGGGTCGCGTTCTTCCAGCGCAGGTATGAACGTGAAATCCGGGCGTACGACGGCCCTCCTCCTCCTCCTCCTCCTCCGGCAAGGAATAATGTCGCCGTTCGCCGCCGATGGTGGAGCGCGCCTGAGCGCACCCTCGAAAATGTGCTAGCGCACATCGAGGCCGGGAACTCCCCCTTCCTGGGGATGCCGCCGCCGGTGGCGCCTACCGTGTCGCGCCGGCACGGTGATTACTTCCTCCTCCTCGTCTGGCTCGCGGTCGGCGTCCAGGTCCGGCGGGTCGACGCCGGCCACCGTCAAGCAGGAGTGGGCGACCGTCAAGAAGGAACCGGCGTCGCCACCGCCGACCAGAGGGCGCAGCGGCCGGCGCCCTCGTCATCCGCGACCAGCCTTCCGCTCCGCGGAGCGGCCGGAAGAAGACGAAGAAAGAGGCCGCCGCAAACCGGCTCGCCGAGGAGGAGGCGAACCGCGCGGATGACGCCGCGATGGCGGAGGCGATCGCCGGGTCGGCCGAAGGACATGGAGGAGGAGAAGCGCGCGGACGACGCCGCACCGGAGTGGTCCGAGGCGCGGCCCGGGAGCGCGAGGAGGCGGAGCGGCGGCCGGCGGCCGCCGGATCCGGCCCGGGCGCGTCAAGTCGCCGCTCGCGCCGCCGCACCATCCGCCGCTAGGAACGCCGCGCCCGGGGAGGTGGTGAAGCTCGAGGAGGGCAGCGACGACGGTATGTACCTTCCGTCGCCGCCACGCACCGGCGACGCCGGCCGGGGCACGAGCCGGCCGGTACGAGGCTCCGCCGCCCCGGGACAACGCCGGCTCGAGCGACGACGACGACGGCGGCGACTACACGTCCTTCTACCGCCATTTCGGCATGTAGTAGGCCGCTATTTAGTTTAAGTTTAGTTTGCCAATCGCCGAATTCAAATATATGTATGAATTCGGCCTATTTATGCACGAACTCGCCTCTATATGTTAAATATCATTAAAATTCGCTTATGTTTGAACGAACTCGCCAATTTTGTCTGAATTCGCCGGAGTCCGTTACATCCATCCTGGACTCGCGGCTGGGAAGATGGGCCTCCACAGACAAAATTTTCCTTCAATCCGGACGACAATATCGCCGGATTTGGGCGTGGGGAGCTCAAACGGCTGGAGATGCTCTTATACCGGTACAGGCAAATTGAAGTAGCATCAGATTACCCTGCTCAGTACTGCTCAGTACGTTGGCTGCTAGCCGTACTGGTAATGCTGTAGCACATCGTTTAGCAAAGTTTAGCTGTGAGCTGTTAACCCTCCAAACCTAATTAGACGATTTATATGTAGAATTCACCTTATCCGTTTGATAATTATATTTGAACAGCTGCACAATGAATTAAGTATGACGTAGCCTGTAAATGTAATTCTCACTTTATTAAATACTAAAATCACTTTATCAAATACAAAAAGTCAGGTATATATGCCAGTTGATGGTGGTGGCGAGCTGGAATCGGCCTGGCTGTTGGTGAATTTTCACGGCAGCAATGTGGCGGGGATGGTGTCGAGACGACAGGTTGATCTCCAGTAACGGCGGGCTGGATTTTTCTGCGTCGGACGGCCTAGCTGCTCGTGGGCAAAGGCGAAAAGGAGATGTCTCGAGTTCCACTTAATCAACTTTGGCAGGGCTGAGTGGGAATGATGAGCATAATATTTTTTATAGAATATAAACAATTATAATATAAAAACGAGCTGCTGAGTGCGAATGATGAGCATAATTTTTCTTTCTGTAGTATGCAATCCTATGCAGGGTGGCTTACGGCACAATATTAGTATGGCATAATAATCAATATAATTAATCTGGTTAATAAATTGTCAATCGATCTTTTATAATTCTTACTTTTGGAATCCTTTATACTGCGCTGGTGATGATTATCAATAGATAGGAGAATTTTCACAAAAAAATATGCCAACCATGTATTGTATAATTGTATTGCACTCAGAGTTTCACATTTGCAATGCAAAGTTAGGAGAGTCTCAACTGCCGTCAAAGGGTATCTGACTGTCAAGGTCTTGGCCCTAAGTGGATTGCAAGTCTTGTGACTCTTCTCTATAGTCAACACAAAGCTTCTTGTCAATGGAAGCTCGAGGCAATGATTTTGGCGTGCAAAGGGGCCTCCAGGGCGATCCTGTCTCACCAACTCTATTCATCCTCATGATAGATGTTCTAAACTATGCAGTGAAACTGGCGGAAGAACATGGGTTGTTTTCTCATTTCAATAGTAGTGGCACAAAACATCGGTTGTCGTTGTTTGCTGACATTGTGGTCATACCGATGAAGCCAAACCTTTTAGAGGCGGAAGCTACACTTTATATCTTGCAGCACTTCTGGGAGGCGTCAGGGTTGCGATGCAATCTAATGAAAAGCTTGGCCTCACTGATTAGATGTGATGGAATTGGATTTGCAACATCTTCTGGACATTAGGCATTGTTCGATTAGGCAGTTCCCAATGCAATACCTCAGACTACCTATTTCGCTTGTCGCGCTATCCAATTGCGATCGGCAACCCTTGGTCGACAAGGTGCCAAAATATGTACCGACCTGACTCTACGCTGACCGCAACCCTATTTTCATCTGATGTCTTTGGATCTCCCTCCATGGTTCTTAAGTTGTATAAACAAACTGCTACATGGGTTTTTTCTGGTAGGCTTCGATGTAGGCGAGGAAGCAGTAATGTCGCGTGGTATGATCTGTTCGTCAAAGATGTTTGGTGGCCTGGGAGTGAAAAACTTGAGGCTTTTAAACATGGCACTAAGAATGCGGTGGAGAAGGATGGACAAGTGTTAGACGAAAGACTTAACCTACCACTTAAATTCAATAGTAAAAAATTACCTACCAAGTTGTCCCTGCAAGTGCCATATTCGAAATAACAATAAAATATTAGGGAACTATTATTTACTATGTTTCTATCTAAGAATTTTTTTTATAATTATTGATACAAAGTTTCTTGAGAAAAGAATCATGTGTAACTTAGTGTGTCACTACTTTCACCCACACATCAACCTTCACTAAAGAGAATGCAAAATTATGTAAACTAAGAATACAATCAAAATGTTTTACTTTGTAAATTTCAAGTAACTTTAAAATAATAAGCATGCCATTTTTCGTCTTGGATTGAATGCTATAAGAATAAGTAATCAAGAAGACAGTCCATAGATTAATTAGAACTATAGAAATAGATTTCCAGTAAAAAATATTTACACGATCCAACAAGTACATTTGACCGGTAACTCGATGTGGGTATTGAATTAGCATGTGGACTTATTTAATAAATAACTTTCAATATTTTTTGGAAAAAATATGAAATATCAATTTCGTAAATGTGTCAATACAACTGCACTACCGAATCTCCATCTTTTACTGTTATTTAGATACCCATACCCATATGCCGTAGTTTTCACTGCTTGTCTTGTTCCCGAGATCGTCTTCGGGCAATCCATCTTGCCCGGATATCAACATTTGGTACCAATTGTTGATGTTTTCTTGAATAACCAAAAAATCTCCATTTCTTGCTATTGTAGCCAACCGGTCTCACTGGGACGAGTTTCTAAGAGTGTGTCAAGGTGTCCCACTACATCGTCCCATTTCTTCAATAGTCGAATCTTTACGCAAATATTTACCAGTACTGCCACACCTACAAAATTTATTTTCGGAAACCATCTACGGACTCACGAGTCACGTCGTGCGCAGCAGCGTGGAGGGAGGTTTCCGATTATTACGGGAGGAATGGAAGCTGAACCAACCAGTTTAGTCCACGTCAGTCCGTAGAAATTTTTGTACAAAAAAGAGTCTGTAAGTCTAGGATCATTGAATATTTACACTAAACCTCCTTTTACACCGCTGAGGAAGAATGTACCCTTTATAGAGAAAGATAAACCTTGGTGAATACAATTGCGTAATATTTTGGGCGTATAATCGGCAGGTATGCACTCATTTGTGTGGATCTAAAAAAGTAAAAAACTGGTAACCGAGACATGCAACCGTTAAAACAGGCTGCGGTATGCAGCGAGTGAAGATGAAAAAACTCCACAACGGGCAGGAGCTAGCAGGCCCGACTCGAGCCCAAACCCAGAGTCCAAACTCGCGAGCGACCGAACCCACCCTACTTGCGCAATACCAGGTTTTTTTTGACAAGGTGGCGGTGATGCATGCGAAGCTGGTGCGGTCAATCAAGGTTGAATTCGAGCTGTGAAGGAAAGCTAAGTTATGAGGTAATGGATATCAGAGAGGGATTACGCAGTGCATCTCTTAGTCGCTGTGGGGCATGATGCAGATCGTTTGTGTTTGTGCCATAATCACAGAAACCTTGCATAACTCTTCTATCTATACCAGGATAAAGAAGTTAAGATTTCTGCTAAAATTCCGTGCAACATTTTTTTGGACAAATTTTTATAATGGGCTAGATGTCACCATGTGACAATGATCCAACAGCTACAGTGCAAAAATTCAAAAAGTTGAACCGTGAATCATTGCCCTGTCTAGAACAATAATATTTAGGTAATGGCTAGACATGAAACTTTATCATATAAATAAAAGCATGTCAGAAAAGCCTACTATTATATAGAGATAACAATCAGTATCATCTTCGAACTCAACCAAAACGAGGAATACACTTCTCATATGAATGTCATTAAAATCTGTGTATTAAGTTTAGAACAAAACTTATATACATGGTTTCTATTTTACACCAATGCAATAAAAATACTAAATTTAAATATTTAACATTGTATCTTAGACAAGTGCTACGCGAAAGACTTACCCTACCACTTAGATTCGATAGTAAAAAAAAATACCTACCAAGTTGTTTGTTAAAAGCTTAAAGATCCTTGCAAATGACATATTAGAAATAACACTGAAATATTTGGGAGTCTATATTATTTACTATTGTTTCCATCTGAGACAAAAATAATTATGATCATTGAAATAAAGTTTTTTTGAAAAAGAAGTCATGCGTCCTTACTATTCGACTAGCTTCATCATCATATCAATCTCTAAAGTTAATGCAAAAATATGTAAACTAAGAATACACACAACATGATTTACTTAGTAAATTTCAAGTAACTTTAAAATAAAGTCACGCGCCCTTACTGTTTGACTAGTTCCATCATCATATCGTTCTTCAACAAAGAGAATGCAAAAATATGTAAACTGAAAATACAAAGAAATGATTTACATAGTAAATTTAAAATAACTTTAAAGTAATGAATGTGTCAGTTTCCTCTGGGATTTATTGATATAAGAATAAGTAATCAAGTCGATGGTTTAAACTATATATTAATAAGAAATACTTAAATAATTTTCAACATTTTTTTGGAAATATGAAATACTAATTTTGCAAGTGTGCCAATACAGCAACACTACCGATTTTCAGTCTTATCGTATTGTTTCGCTGCCCCTCATGTTATCGTCTTTTTCACTGCTTGTCTAACTCTCGAGACCGTCTCCGGCCATCCATCTTGTCAGGATAGCAACTGTTGTTTTTTTTTTTGCGGGGAGGATAGCAACTGTTGTTGGTACCTAGTGATGATGTTTTCCTGAATAGCCAAAATTTCTCCATTCCTCGCTATTGTAGCCAGCTGTTCTCACCGAGACAGGTTTCTAAGAGGGTGTCAAGCCGCCCCAAGACATCAATCCTCTTGTTCCGCCATTTTCCTAAAGTTGGATCTTTGCACAAATATTTACTGCCTTTTATTTAACCGTTGACGAAGAGTGTAACCTTTATTGAGAAAGATAAACACCAGTCTCGAGGATTCATGCTCCAACTGTAAAACATTTGCGTAATATTTTAGGTGCACTCATTTGTGCGGAGCTAAAAACTGGTACTAACAAAGACATGCAACCGTTAAAACAAGCTGAGTAAACATGAAAAAACTCCACAACGGGCAGGAGCTACCAGGCCCCGATTGGAGCCCAAACCCAGAGTCCAAACTCGAGAGCGACCGAACCCATCCCACTCGCGCAACCACACACCGCACCAAACCCGCACAGCGACCTCGCCCGAGCGACACAAGGTGAGAGATGGAGGCGGCGGCGGCAGCGGCAGCGGCCGGCGTGCAGCTGGGCACCTCGAAGCCGCAGATCGCGACGCAGGCGGAGATGGCGGAGGAGCGCGTGCCGATTGCCTACCGCGACCAGTGCGCCCACCTCCTCATCCCGCTCAACAAGTGCCGCGTCTCCGAGTTCTACCTCCCCTGGAAGTGCAAGCCCGAGCGCCACGCCTACGAGAAGTGCGAGTACGAGCTCGTCATGGAGCGGATGCTCAAGATGCAGAAGATCCGCGAGGCGCAGGCCAAGGGCGCCGCCACCATCGTCGTGCCCCTCATCCCGTCCACCGCCAAGCTCGGCTGATCCGGGTCTGCCCCGATCTGCCCGATTCAGGTGATTGCCTGCTCTATCTCCTCATTTCTCTTCAATTCCTGATTCGTCGTGAATACTTATCATTGTCAGGTTTATCGCTTATTAATGGCGCACCTGGGTGCGCCACTGCTATCACGCCAATACTAACTGTTAGCAGTGGCACACCAGTGGTGCGCCACTGGTAATCTGATACGTCTCCAACGTATCAATAATTTCTGATGTTCCATGCTTGTTTTATGACAATACCTACATGTTTTGCTCGCACTTTATAATGATTTCATGCATTTTCCGGAACTAACCTATTAACAAGATGCCGAAGTGCCAGTTCCTGTTTTCTGCTGTTTTTAGTTCCAGAAAGGCTGTTCGGGCAATATTCTCGGAATTGAAGAAACTCCAGAAAGACTCCAGGGGCGCCGCCGCCATCGCGAAACTCCAATTCGGGGGACAGAATCTCTGTTCCGGCACGCCGCCGGGATGGGGAAGTGCCCCCGGAAGCCATCTCCATCGACGCCACCGCCTCCATCATGCTCCGTGAGTAGTTCCCCCATGGACTACGGGTTCTAGCTGTAGCTAGTTGGTACTCTCTCCCCAATGTACTTCAATACAATGATCTCATGAGCTGCCTTACATGCTTGAAATTCATCTGATGTAATCGGTGTTGTGTTTGTTGGGATCCGATGGATTGTTACATTATGATTAATCTATCTATAAAGTTTGTGAAGTTATTGTTGCTACAATCTTGTTGTGTTTAATGCTTGTCACTAGGGCCCGAGTGGCATGATCTTAGATTTAAGCTCTATACTTATTGCTTAGATTGTATCTACAAGTTGTTTGCACATGTCTATGTCCGGAACCCGAGGCCCCAGAGTGACAACAAGCGGGATAGCTGGAGGGGAAGGCTTAGATATGAGGATCACATGTTTTCACCAAGTGTTAATGCTTTGCTCCGGTGCTCTATTAAAAGGAGTACCTTAATTGCCGATAGATTTCCTTGAGGCCCGACTGTCACCGGCTGGTTGGACAAAAGATGTTGTACAAGTTTCTCATTGCGAGCACGTATGACTATATATGGAAAACATGCCTACATGATTAATAATCTTGATGTTCTG
This sequence comes from Lolium rigidum, assembly GCF_022539505.1. Taxonomy (NCBI): domain Eukaryota; kingdom Viridiplantae; phylum Streptophyta; class Magnoliopsida; order Poales; family Poaceae; genus Lolium; species Lolium rigidum. Next base: position 24,416,923 of record NC_061510.1, on the reverse strand, counting down.
TCTTAATGCTATTTCAATCCTATCAATTGCCCAACTGTAATTTGTTCACCCAACACTTGTTATTTGAGAGTTACTAGTAGTGTAGATAGCTGGGAACCCCGGTCCATCTCTCATCATCATATACTCGTTCCTATATGACATTGGAAGTAGTATCAACTATTTTCTGGTGCCATTGCCTCACGTATTACTGCTTCTTGCTGCTTTGTGTTACTATTACTACTTGCTCTCATATTACTTGCTGCTTTCACATCACCCCTGTTACTAGTGCTTTTCCGGATGCGGCTGAATTGACAACTCAGTTGTTAAGGCTTATAAGTATTCTTTACCTCCCCTTGTGTCGAATCAATAAATTTGAGTTTTACTTCCCTCGAAGACTGTTGCGATCCCCTATACTTGTGGGTTATCATAATCCAAATACCAATGATGCACCACCTAGTGCACCACTCCTAACGTACAGGTGCACCACTGCTATTTCGTCGAGGTGTGCCACTACGCAAAAAAGAGGCGTGCCACTGGTAAAAATTTGAAATTTGGATTTGGATTGATATCTGGATTGTTTTCGATTTTTTTTTGCATTTTTTTCGATTTCCTTTTTAGTATGCATCTTGGCTCTGTGATGGGAAGCTCCACATGCAGCTGAAGAAGAGGAAGGAAGGGTCGGCCGAGTGGAGGAGGAGTGGATGAGGAGAAGGAGGCCAGAGTTGGAGAAGTAGTGGAGGAGGAGGAAGATGCCGGAGTTGGAGAAGGAGTGGAGGAGGAGGCCGAAGTTGGAGGAGAGAGTGGAAGATGAGGCCGGAGTGGAGGACGATGCCAAATTTGGAGGAGGAGGCCGAAGTAGAGGAGGACGAAGCTGAGGAGGAGGAGGAGGTGGTTGAGCAAAGAGTTGGGGGAGGAGGTAGTGGAGGAGTAGTAGAGGAGGAGGAGAGGAAGGGGAAAGGATGGAGGAAGTGTGTGGAGGAGGGAGGAGACGGGGGATAAGGATTAAAGGGTGGCCGGCCAATTTAAATTTCGAAGGAGGGAAACTTAGCAGTGGCGTACCCCATGGCTTTGCGCCACTCGTACTTTTTTTGCCCGAAATCTTAAAGCTGGAGAAGGTCATGTTTCCTTTTCGATTTCTAGGAATCTAAAAATTCTCGGGCGTTTAAATCGGATGTAAAATTTTGCGTAGATACATTTTCATATAAAAATGGTTTTCGTGGAAGGTCGTATACAACCAGAAATCCTGTTTTACCGATACATGATGCAATTTTGTAAAAAAAGTTGAAATTAATGTTTGTACGAAGTGCATCTCTTAGTCGTTGTGGTGCATGAGGCAGATCGTTTGTGGTTGTGCCATAATCATGCAAACCTTGTATAACTCTTCTATCTGTACCTAATAATAAAAGAGCTAAGGTTTATACCAAAATTTCGGTCTAACATTTTTTTGGACAACTTTCTATAATGGTCTAGATCTCACCATGTGACAATGATCCAACAACTACAGTGCAAAATTTCAAAAAATTGAACCGTGAATCATTTCCATGTCTAGAACAATAATACTTAGGTAATGGCTAGACATGAAACTTTATCATATAAATAAAAAGCATGACAGAAAAGCCTGCTATCATATAGAGATAACAATAAATATCATCTTGGAACTCAACCAAAACGAGCAATACACTTGTCATATGAATGTCATTAAATTTTGTGTATTAAGTTTATAACAAAACTTATATACATGGTTTATGAAATAAAAATACTAATTTTAAATATTTAACATTGTATCTTAGACAAGTGCTACGCGAAAGACTTAACCTACCACTTAGATTTGATAGTAAGAAAATACCTACCAAGTTGTTTGTTAAAGGCTTAAAGATCCTTGCAAATGACATATTTGAAATAACACTGAAATATGTGGGGGTCTATTATTTACTATTGTTTCTATCTAAAACAAAAATAATTATGATCATCGAAATAAAGTTTTTTGAGAAAGAAGTCATGCGTCCCTCACTATTCGACTAGTTTCATCATCATCAATAGGTAAAGAGAATACAAAAATATGTAAACTAAGAATACACACAACATGATTTACTTAGTAGATTTCAAGTAGCTTTAAAATAAAGCCATGCGTCCCTTAATGTTAGACTAGTTTCATCATTATATAGATCTTCGGCAAACAAAATGCAAAAATATGTAAACTAAAAGTACAAAGAACATCATTTACATAGTAAATTTCAAGTAAATTTAAAATAATAAATGTGCCAGTTTCCTCTGATATTCAATGATATAAGAATAAGTAATCAAGTCGATGGTTTAAACTATATATTAATAACAAATACTAAAATACATTTTTAGTATAAAATATTTACACGCACTAACTAGTACATTTTACTAGGTTGTGTGATAATTGTGTTGAAGGATCTGTTTCTATTTAATAAATAATTTTCAACATTTTTTTGGAAATATGAAATGCTAATTTTGCAAGTGTGCCAATACAGTTGCACTACCGATTTTCCATCTTATCATCTTGTTTCGATGCCCCCATGCTAACGTCTTTTTCACTGCTTGTCTAACTCTCGAGACCGTCTCCCACCATCCATCTTGTCGGGATAGCAACTGTTGTTGGTACCTAGTGTTGATGTTTCCCTGAATAACCAAAATGCTATACAACTCGCTATTGTAGTCAGCTGTTCTCACTGAGACATGTTTCTAAGAGGGTGTCAGACCGCCCCAAGACATCATCCTCTTGTTCCGCCATTTTTCCAGTGAATATTTGCGTAATTATTTACTGCCTTTTATTTAACCGCTGCCGAAGAGTGTAACCTTATAGGGAAAGATCAACACTGGTGAATAGAATAAGTTGTCTCGAGGATCCATGCTCCAACTGTAAAAACATTTGTGTAATATTTTGGGCTAATCAGCAGGTGTTCACTCATTTGTGTGGATCTAAAAACTGGTAACAAAGACATGCAACCGTTAAAACAGGCTGCGGTTTGCAGAGAGTGAAGGTGAAAAAACTCCACAACGGGCAGGAGCTACCAGGCCCCCGATTGGAGCCCAACCCAGAGTCCAAACTCGATAGCGACCGAACCCACGCCACTCGCGCAACCACGCACCGCACCAAACCCGCAACAGCCCATCGGCGACCTCGCCGGAGCGACAGAAACTGAGAAGATGGAGGCGGCGGCGGCAGCGGCCGGCGTGCAGCTGGGCACCTCGAAGCCCCAGATCGCGACCCAGGCGGAGATGGCGGAGGAGCGCGTGCCGATCGCCTACCGCGACCAGTGCGCCCACCTCCTCATCCCGCTCAACAAGTGCCGCGTCTCCGAGTTCTACCTCCCCTGGAAGTGCGAGCCCGAGCGCCACGCCTACGAGAAGTGCGAGTACGAGCTCGTCATGGAGCGGATGCTCAAGATGCAGAAGATCCGCGAGGCGCAGGCCAAGGGCGGCGCCACCATCGGCGTGCCCCTCATCCCGTCCACCGCCAAGCTCGGCTGATCCCGATCTGCCCGATTCAGGTGATTGCCTGCCCTATCTCCTCATTTCGGTTCAATTCGTGATTCGTCGTGAACATTAGGGTTGATTGGGTGGAGTTGAATGAATAGCTAGGGTTTGCGGTAGTTGACTCTACAGCCGATTGGGCAGAATGTATTTCGCCCGACACAAATTCATGGGAGCCTGATGCACGTTAGCAGCCTAGATCTGTAGACCAATGTATCATGTATGCGGGGATCCAGAATAAGTTTTCATATCATATCCTTCCATTTCACCGTTATTCCAACCGTTTGTAGTGTTCTTCAGTCGGTGTGTACGTTTGGAGTTGGGATTTGAATCAGCAGTGATCTGTGCTTATAGTGGTTTCGAAGTGCCCAAACAAGGAGGATATACATAGGTGAAAGCTAACATTAATTCCTGCTATTTGGCCTCTGAATTTTTCCAGAGCTTCAAAACTAAAGCATGAGCTTAATGTTCTGGAGTTTATGTTTTTCGTGGCATGAGTAGAGCTTTAAATTTTAGACTGGTCTCAGAAGTAGAGACGGTGGCTATTATGGTTTCATGTCAAATTAGAAATGGAAGCAAAGAAGTAGCTCCATTGACAAACTTGCTAACTTATCGTCTCAGTCTCCGTGGAGGTCTGTTAGTTACTTTTTTGTTTTGTTTTTGAATTTGGCCTGCCCTTGCCAGTATTTGGCTGCCTATATATTGGGGCACTTGGTCTCAAGTATACACCGCTTCTTGTGACTGAGCAATGTATCATGTTTAGTATTTTCACTATTTTGAATTTTCTCCTTTCTGTTTAACTGGTCAAGAGTCTGCATAATAAGTCATATTACAGCTGAACTAGTTTGATGAATAGATGAAGTTACATATTTATGTAGAATTTTGTACATCATGTGTTGATTTCTGGTTAAATTCAGTGACCAGGCCATACTCACACCCCCAATTCTTGCTTGAATTTAGAACAGCCAATGTATCTGTCCTTTTACATGATTTTTGTACCTTCTTTTACTTTTAAGTTGGTATCGCAGTTCTATACAAATGCTAGAGTTTTCTGTCCCTCCGTGCAACATATCTATTTAAACTGATCAATGCTAAGAAAGAACACTGGTTCTGTTTTGATTTATTGAATGGAGACCCTGTTATCCTGTCCATGGCAAATGGGAGCTTCTCCTCTGGTTGTAAGTGGTAGTTAATCACTAACTGGATGGCATTAGAACTAGTGATCTAGCAATGGAGATTGAGAAGATTGTCCCTCAACTCTAATGTGTCGGTCATATTTTTTATCTGTATTTTGCATGAGAATTACTTGCCCAAAAAAGTTAGATACCACATGGTGAACTGTTGAATCTGTTAATCAAGTGACTATCATTGGCATACATGATAAATCCCGAAAACGAGCATATTCTGGTGATGATTCTGAATTGTGGTATGACTAGTTATTAGTTCTGTCTTTTTTTGTGCTAAGGGCCACTTCTTTTGGGCTTATGCTTATAGAGAAGCCGGCTTATGAATTTCGGTGGGGAGAAACACCGGTGGGGAGAAGCTCTGAGAAACTGTCTTGGACACTTCTTTTCGGCTTATGAAAATTGAGCTATCTTTTGTGTTGTGTTGTGTAAAGACTATAAAGCCCCTAAAATTCAATTGTGTCTTTGTCAATACTTAATATTGTATTGTTGCTTGTTTTACACATATGTAAGCAAGAAAATGAGAACCAGGCCATTCTTGTGATGCCATTGTATGTAAAATGATCATAACAGAACAAAGTTGCAATGCTTACACTGTAGTTTGCAAAATAAAAATATCAAACAACGAACATGTGCAGGTTTCTGAATTTTATAACACAAGATTAAATTGTATCCATCAGAAACGTCACAAAAATCACATCTCCACATCATCAACACAGTGAGGCACCGGCCCAAATTTTGCACTCCACACATCACAAATTTCACAAAATCAAAGTCGGAGTGACGAGGTACTAGCAGCCGAAGGGATGCAGCTTGTGTGGTCGAGCTTACTGGAGGGCGGAGCTCCAAAGATGGACTGGCCGGCGGCAGCGGCGGCGGATGGAACTTGTCCTCGACATCGGCACCAGTCCGTGCTGCAGGTGGAGATGCGGCCGTGAGCGGGCAGGGGCTGTAGCGGCGATATGCGGAGAGGCTGTGGGCGGCGCCGGCTAGGGGTCGTCATCAACTGGCCGAGGTGTCAACCGGCGGCGGCGGGATCCTTGCTGCAGGAGGATGGCTCGCGGCGAATAGCTGTGGGCGGGTCCAGTAGAGGCTAGGGCGGGGCCGGCTGCGACCGTAGAGGACGGCGGCGAGGCAGGCGCTGGTGGCGAGGGCGGGGCCGGCGCTGGTGGAGCGGCGGGGCCAGCGGCGGGGCTGACGGCGCGACCAGCGGTGGTGGAATCCTAGTGCGCACGGGCATGGGGTCGTCCACGATTTGGGATATGAGCGATGGGGAGAGATGGTTCCGTTTTCTTTTTCTTTTTTGCTTTTCGTTCGGTGACCGACAGGGCATTTCCTGTAAAATGAACTCAACTTCAGGGGGACGTTGACATACCGGTTCGCCTAACTTTTGGAGAAGCTCGGGAAACTGGTCTGGGGGAGTTTCTGGATTTGCACTATGAGCTGGCTTCTCGGCCAAAATAAGCAAGACAAAAGCTGGACACTTCTTTTGGGCTTCTCCGGTTTGGCACCTAGAAGCAGCTCTAGAAGCCCAAAAGAAGTGGCCCTAAGTTTCTTGCTTTCTTTTGAAATTTGTTTCAACACTTCAACTTAACACGGGTACCTGTCTAATTCATCCAAGAAACCATCATGAGATCTAGCTCAAAAGAAATGGACATATATGACTCTTCAGTTTTACCTTACATTTGCATCAGTTAAGTCCTATGCTCATCCATGATATATGGGGAACACAACTGATGTGATACTTAAGGAATCTTTTGGATCTAGTCTAGCCCATGTGGCTCAAATCGTCCATTGTAAATCAGTTGTTTTTAGCAGTTCCGCAATCTTGTCTGATTATTCTGTTTGTAGCCTGTGACAACAAGAAACAAATGACAGAACAATGGCAGATGTACAACTAGTGTCCTTTGCTGGTCAAGGCTCATTGGTTCCGTTAATAGTAACTGCACATGATTCCCTGCACTTACTGTATATGGGGTACCTTTTTCTTTGGAATTATGCATCATGCCATTTTGACGTGGATCTTTTGCCATTTGCGATCTTTTCAACGCTGTCCATCAGGTGTTTGTACGCTTTGACGTATCATTTTTGACATGTAGTTGAGCTCGCTTTGTTTTATAAGTTTCTCCAACATTTCCAACTTAGGACGAGTAACCTTTCTAATTCATGCAAGGAACCATCATGAGATATATTCTCTCTGTTCCTAAATAGATGTTTTGGCAGCTCAAATTGAACTGCCAAAATATCTTATATTTAGGAACAGAGGAAGTAGTTCAAAAGAAATGGACATACATGACTTCAGTTTTACCTTTCATTTGCATTTGTTAAGTCCTTCGCTCACTCATGATATGTTGAAAACACATCGGATCTGACATTTAAGGAATCTTTTGGATCCGATGTAGCTCGTATCTCTGCAAATCGTCCACTGTAAATCATGTCTATTTAGCAGTGCCACGATCTTTTCTGATAATTCTTTTAGCAACATGTGACAAGGAACAAAGGGCAGAATAATGACATACGTACAACTAGTGTCCTTTGGCTGTCCAATGCTCATTCGTTCCGTTAATAGCAACTGCAAATGATTCCTTGCACTTATTGTATATGGGGCACTTTCTCTTTGGAGTTATGCATCATGCCATTTTGACGTGGACCGTTTCGCATTTAAGATCTTTTCAACTCTGTCCATCAGGTTTTGCACCCCTGGACTGTATATTTGTAACATGTAGGGTCAGTACCTGCAGTTTAGTTCAGGGTAAAATTGATGGGCGTCGCTGTGTTATCTGATTCTTTTAATGAAAATGACCTTCTGAAAGGGTCATCTCGCATGCAAATGCATCACTACGAACTTTGATGCCCCCCATTTGAATTTAACATTCTTGGACAACAGTATCTTCCCTTACGGATTGGTATGGGGTTAACATTTTGCCGTTTCGGCCTCAAGCAGTGTCAGAAAATGTCATGCTGTTTTCCATTTGGTAATGTCTGGTTCTGTTTTATTCATTTGCTGATGAAAACTCTCTATCTGGAAATCAGCTTGATTGTACTTCTCTGTAGCAGCACGTGTTTATCATGCAGTCACATTGACCAATTACATTATTTTGGATGCACAGGTTTGGCACTAAGGCGTGAAGGGCAGCTGCAAGGATCATGGATGATAGTTCCATGAACAAAACACATGTTTGTATTTTGCATAAGTTAACTCATGTCTTCATCATCCCTTCTGCCTTTTCTCGGTTAGTGAGCACCTTCAAGTTTCGATTTGTTGGAATAAGGAATGCTGTCTATACTCAATGAGTGAAATGACACCTTGAAGTTTTGAATGCAATGCCTGGACTCTGCTTATGTAGCAATGTTAATCCATTAGAGCCAATAATATTTCTTAAAATAAATATTTGTGCTTATAATCTAGTAAAACTTTTGAGATTGCTGGTTGTTGTGGGCAAATGTTCTTCTGAGCCTGTGCGTCCTAGTGTAGGAACTGTTGTGTTCATTTGTCTACGCCAGTTTTGTGTGGCTTATTTCTGTTTTAGTTGGTGGGCTGAAGCTGCTCTGTTCAGTCCTGGTCGAATTAACCACATTGGGACGTTTTTTTTTTTTTTGGAAAGAAAGGGTTTTCCCCGGTTTCATTAGCGAAACATGACTGTCTACAGGCATGTTGGGACGGATGTGAACCAGATTTACGGCAACACTTGTGCACATGATAATCTCAGTTTGAACCATCTTTTGTCATGCATCTTCGCCCATTGTCACTAGGTAAAAACGCACAGAACGCGTGGTGTGACCTGAAAACAGATGTGGAATGAGCTACTCCGCTACTGTTCTCTGGAGATTGGCCTGGAAGCCCCCACTCAGCTGGCGTCCATGTAACGGCCTCCGGCGAAATGGCGAGGTCGATGAAGAGCTGGGATGGCGGCGGTGGTTGGGGGTGTCCTGTTGCAACCATACGACGGCGAGGTCGATGAAGAGCCTCGATGGCGGCGGTGGTTGGGGGTGTCCCGTTGCAACCAATGCGACGCTCGTGCTTTTGCTGTGGCGAGGAGGAGGCAAAGAGGACGCAGGAAACGATCTGGTCTGTGGCGAGCGCTGCGCACCGGTGCAGTGCCCGGACACTTGCAGCTCAGCAGCTTTTTTTTTTGAGAAAAGACCACGTGTTCACTCATTCAGCCAAGCATACACGAGTACAGCACACACACGCGGACCCAACCTGGAAAGATCCAGATGGACAGGTGTCCCAGAGAAAATGCACAAAGGCCCCTGTAAAAAGAAAATATTACAACGAAGCCCTTTAGAGGCCATGTGCACACCACCGTCGACCGCCGATCCCGACCTCCGCCGCCGCCGAAGCGCCGCCGGAGAGAAGAAAAGCGGCGGATGCCAACCGCCCAGCTCCGGGAAGCCCCGTCGCGAGCACTACGCTTAAGAGCCTCAATAGTGGCCGCCGGCGGCGGGACCTTGCCGTTGGGGCATGTCGGCCGGGGACGCCCACGAGCTTCACGGAGCCCGCCTCCAGGTGCCTTCCGTCGACGCCGTCGAGGAAGCGCGAAGAGCCGCCCTGCCGCCATCCGCCGAAACCGGCTCCGGGCCAACCATCCATCCGCCCAGGCCGCCGTCGCCGCCCTCGAAGAAGACGACCCCGGACAGCGGACTCACGTACGAGACCTCCAGAACTCCCGGCCGACGCGGGAGCACGCGCCGCCGTGACGGAGACGAGTCCGGAGGACAAAATCCTCGGGCATGGTCGCCGCGGCCGCCCTCGCCGAGCCATACCCGAGGAAACCCTACCTCGCCAGGCCACCGGACCAGCGAGATCTACAAGCTCTCCGGCGCCGCTCTGAAGAACACCGCCGAGGTGGGGAACGAGCTGCAGCAACCTTATTTCCCCTCGACGCCGCCTCCACCACCACGACGGCGCCCCTGGGAAGACTAGTCCTACTCTTATCTACAGGCCTGAAGCGAAGCCGAGGGGCCCCCCGTCCTCCCGTCGCCGGAGCGGCGGACGGATGAGAGGAGAGCCCCCGGGCTCGCTGGCCGTCGATGGTGGAAAAAGTGTCGCCTCCCTCTTCGCTTTTCTGGAGAAACAGAGAAGGGGAACAGCTCAGCAGCTAGGATGCAGAGAGAGTGGGAGTCATGTAGCGACGTAGCCCAGCTAGGGTGAAGGGAATGATGATGGCAGACGGAGAAAACAGACACGTACAGCGCACATGTCCCATTCCAAATGCGCTCAGGAAGTCGGGCTCTACTAGCATCTAGCTAGGCAGCCCAGGCCCAGTACAGATTAGGTGGCGGTAGCAGTAGCACCGTGTGCAACGACGGAAGATGGTGGAGGAAACAGAATCATGGTCGTGGGGGAGTCGGCAAAATGGAGTGTTGAATATGCCCATCTGCCCCTACCATGGCTAAGTTGCAATGATGCTACCACTGCTCTTGTGAGACTGTACTCTGTTCTGCCGGCGCGTCGCCACTGTTTCCCGTCCATCTCATCATTCTATCCGTCTTCCTCACATGCCTGTTCTTCGGTTTTTGTCGTCGCCTCATCGATCAAATAATATCGAGTGCATTCCACCTTTTACCTTTTGGTTGTGTATTTATGACACATATTACCTTATTTACTGGGGACTTCTACTAAAATATCTCATTTAGCGGACTTTGAACACGCCTAACTTTAGCATTTTGCTAGTTATTGTTAGATAGTATAGGCGTGTTGACGTGGATAGACAAAGTATGTAAATATCGGAGAGTCTCATGGACGATTTTTTCTAAACTTATTTAATATATATGTTCCATTCCTCACTATCTTGATATTTTGGACCCCAATCCTCATCTAACACCTTGCCCAATGGACACACATCAGAAAACAAGGTTCCAATGCTTTGAAATGGGTAATCTACATGAATTTTCATTCAGCGGGGTAAGTGCCACAAATTCTGAACTAAAGGGTAAAAAGTGGAATCCACTCAATAATATTTCCTCCATCCGGAAACAAGCGACTCAACTTTGTCTACATATAGATATACATGCATTTGTATTTAAATAAGTTGAGTCACTTATTTTTGAACGGAGGATGTAATTGTCATTATCACCTATCTTCATTGAGATGATCTTCTTCCATGAAGCCTCCCAATCTCGTCCATCACACGCGGCCGCTGATATCACACCTACCCCTACATCTTGCATGACCAACGGTGCCACCCCAATCTCCTCCATCGTGTGCGGCTGCCTGATGCGGTCGGACCGACATGGAGCCACATTTTGTTCTTCTTGGTTGCATCGGGGGCGGGGGCATCAGGGAGCCGGTTCTGGGCTAGTCCTAGAGCCTGCATCGCCAGGTGGATTAGCGATGCGCACGAGGATGGGGCACCCAAGGATGCACTGGTGGGGACGGCATCGGGATTGGAACATCGCCGACGGTGATGACCTAGTTGATCTTCTTCTCCTCCTCCTTCATCCTCAACGGCGATGACTCCTAGATGGAGCCAATATGGAGGCAGTGGTGGGCGGCGCTGGCGGCAAGGGACGATGAATCCCATTGTGTTGCGGCCTGGAGCGGAGGTAGAGGTCCGGCGGCGGCCGATAGAGATGGTGGTGGGCTGCTCGCGCGGGATTTAGGAGCATCAAAGAAAAGAAATCTGTAAAAAAAGTTTGAAAAAGAGAGGAGTGAGGAGATTTGAGGGTGTGTTAGATAGAGGAGCTGGACGTGTAGGACCCTTGAAAATTTAAAGGAAACCTATAGATGCCTAACGGAACTCGTTGTTGACCATCACATCCTTTGCCACATCAGCCTGGCAATGGGCCCCGTTTGCCAGAATCAGGGTTAATTCAAGCATCAGTGTACATTGCAAAGAACAAGCGCATTGTTGGTGCATTTTGCAAAAAAAATTTAAAAAAGTTTAGGATCCATCTAATAAATTTTTTTTTTGTGGAATTTACTCTGTGGCAAGTGCACCTCTCTTCTCATGTGAACGGATTGGCATCGCCTCTGTGGTCATCTCGGGACCTTGTGTATTACTCTTCTCCATTTCAAATTAAGTGTCACGGGTTGTTTCTCAAAATATGTGAGTCTACACATAAAACGTGTCTAGACTAAATTTAATCAATGCCACGACACTTAATTTAGAAGAAGTAATCACGAAGCCCACTGTGACACCATGGTAATTTCTACTTCTTCGTGCTCATGCCTGGTAACCTAATCGTCGCCGCTGTTTCTCAAAAAAGTAGTTGCGTTACTAGTAATGAGAATGTACGTACAGTGGTGGTGACCGATCGATGCTCCCTCCCTTGTCACAGACTGAGACGTGCACAGTAGGTACTACACAGCACGTACGTACCAAATTAACCACTTTCCCATCGATAGTCGACCAAGAGCAGCTGGTCCATCCACGCACACAGACGCAGAGGCATCAAATTATGTGATCCATGACATATATCCATGGCGTGCGCCGGTCAATCGCAGATAGCTAGCTCATCTCCATCTGCAACACCGCCTCAGCTCCACTCACATACTCCCTCCCTCAGCTCCCTGCTCACCCCATTTATTTGTTTCAGATTTTCTACACACATGATGCAATCCAAGCACATACTAGATTACTAGTAATATGCTTCACCCTGGCCACATACATGCATGGAACTAACATGTATATGCAATTATGCTGCATAGCAATTTTTGGCTAGACTACAAGCTTTTGGTAGTTCGCTGGTAGAACAGTCATGGACTGATATGGATGGTATTATTTTTAAGGATGCGACTTGTGCTCACTCGATCTAGAACTAACTTAATTCTTGACCTCACCACATTTCATGTGCAATTTGAGGATAAAACTGCAATTAGTAAAAGGTTTTTCTTTATAACTGAACTAGACTACAAGCTCTTGCTAGTTTGCCAGTAGAGTAGTGATCGCTTATTCTCTTGTATGTTGATATGCATGGCAGTGGCATAGAGGATCAGGGGAACAAGGGTGGGAGGGCATGATGAGCCGCATGATCCGCTTGGTTCGCGCCATGCATGCAATGATGGCGGCGCCTGTGCAAGTACTCCAGCTCCACCCGTACGTGCCTCCTGTTCCCTCCTCTTCTCTCTGTCTATGTTTGTCGGGTCGATCATCAGCAAGCTAGCTTAGCTCCGTCGTGTATCGTGCGCGCACGGGGTCCCTGCAAAGATTTCAAAAGTTTATGGCCCGTTTGGTTTGCAGGATTACGAAATTGTAGGAGTAGGAAAAATGGTAAAATACAGAATTCACATGACATGATATATGAAATTATACACTCACTCCGTTCCATGAAATATGTCAGACATTTGATTAAACTTGAATGTATATCGACACTAAATAGTATTTAGATATATCTATTTTTGACAAATCTTAAACATGCTTCATGAGATAGAGGGAGTGCCATATATATAAACGCATGAACCTTTATCGATATTCGCTTGGTTACATCACATGAAAAACATAAAAATTTGTGTAAAGAAATAGGTGAATGCCATAGGTGTCACTGAGATAAAGAATTTTTTACATGAGTTAAGACCTAAGGAATTTTTCCTATAAAATTGAATGCAAAGTAGCCCATGGCTCAAATTCCTATGCCTTTCAATCCTACAAACCAATCATGCTCTTTAGGAAAAATTACTTAGAAATAGAATCCTACAATATTGATCTTATGGATTTACTTTGAACCAAAAATGCCCTGTATGCATGGTTTTTCTTTCCGATTCCTTTGTTGATTGCAAGTACTCATCGGCACAGTTAAATTCCTCTCTGCGCTTTCTAGCATGCTCGATGGAAATCGATGTTTACATCCATCCATCCATCCATTATGTGTGTTTTAGTGTGTACGTGCATCACCGGCCACAAATCTTTAGGAGAGATCCGGTCGGAGCCCTGAAAGAAATATATTCTTAATAAGGGAGCGATTCCGTTAGAGTTGACTAAACAATTTCTGAACCATAGCTCATGGCTCATTGGTTCAGGTGTCTCAGTTGCAGTTTGAGGATAGTGTTCACCATTTGTATGGGTAAACATTCTAAACATCGGCTAGCTAGTTGGCAAAACACATTCCTTATTTTGGAACCAGACAAAACACATTCTTAATGCATGTCCTATTAGCATTGGTACATGTTTGAGCTGGCTGCATTTGTACTTCTTATTACAAGAGTTACTTATATAGTCTCTTAGTGATGATAGTTATACCGCACTACGGGAGAGCATAGATGTGCCGACGGCCGCCGTAAGTGCCGACGGCCAAATATCGGGGCCGTCAGCACAGGGGCCTCCGGAGAGCGGCGACAACAATGGCCGTCAGCGTTAAACTGGTCGTCGGTACAAACCGAAGGTGCCGACTGCCACCGTCGGCACAGGACCAGTCTGGCCGTCGGCACAACATTTTTTTTCCACTACAGACCTGTGCCGACGGTTATACCATCGACATAGCTTTTTTCTATTTTCTCACGCCATCCTTCGAAAAATCATAATTAAATCATTCTAATTGAGAAAAATAAGTATAGTATATCAAATTTTGCAGAAAAACAAGATCTATCATAGAAAAATATAAAAAATGGAATATTTCAAATACCTAAACAAGCCTTCATAGAAATGAGCTATAATGTTCGAGATTTCATGCCTTTCACACACGCCAAAAATTAAAAAATGGTCGCCCGTGTGTCGGATTAGAAATCCGCGTCCGGGGTCTTGCTTTCCATCCTAGGACCCACACACGTGTCAAATATGACATTGTTTCGGCAAACTATGCCACGCCGAGGCGTTTCCCACCTCATTTCCCCTGAAATCCATAGAACTCCGGACGTGATAGCCTTTTTTGTGAAGGTTTTTTCAAAATAATTGCCGTATCCAATTTTGACAAACGAAATAGTTACTATGACATATAAAATAACGCTACGCGGCTCTGTGGATTTTTTTTGACTTCGTTCAAATTGCCATCTGGCCAAAACAGGACCCAGCACATGCGGTATCGCCGTAACGGGCGTGCGGGTGCACTCATTCGCGAACAAACTAAACAGACAAAATTAGCACATATAATGATGCGTTGTATAACTAAAAACATTTTTTCCGGAATTTCTGGAGCGATGGATAGTTAACCTGATGGGATTCGAAGCATAGAAAACAAAAAATTTCCTACCGCAAGAACGAAACACAAGCCAAGATCTAATCTAGAAGACGGTAGCAACGAGGGGATCATGAGACTAACCACTACTAGGAAAAGGCCTACCGCCGGCGAACCTAAAAGGCCCATTGCCGGCGCACCACGAGCCCGCCGGTGCGAACGCGCCGGTGATAAATGGCCACTGCCGGCGCAGCAGGCAGTGCGCCGGCGATAGATGAATACTGCCGGCGCGCCGTAGAAGCTTCGCCGGCAAAGGACAAGTTTCACCGGCGCACCATCAGCTGCGCCGGCAGTAGTGCTTCCAGCATCGGCGCATGCCACGTGCGCCGAGCGATGGGTCATTTAGGTGCGCCGGCAATAAATTCGAAAATTCTTTTTTTAGTTTTTTCCAGCATATTACAATACATATTTGACAGCAGTATATATTTACAGCGCAGTTCATATTTATACAGCATTACATGCAATATGAGAAGCACATAGAGAGCCAAGTTTCATTTCGGTATCAATACACAAATACCAAGTCTCGTTTCGGAATGTTGATTCATACAACACATGTGCATATGCAACACCGAACGACGAAGTTTCACAAAGTTAGAAGTCTTGGTACATAGTCGTCACAAGTATCATCATACACCTCACAATGTAGGTCCTAACCTAAACTACAATCACATAGAACATGACCAACATGGTCATGATGACCATCATCACGAAGGCCATGGTCTTCATCCGGTTCCTCCTCATGTCCCTCATCTCTCCCGCTAGATAACGGGCGTATCTTCCTTCCGCCTCCACCCTAGTGGGGTATCCCTTGTAGCTGTTGCCGCTGAAACGGTGCACTGTCTCCGAGCAGTCCTCCGGTCGTCGTAGACTCCAGGAACCCTCCCCTTGTACACGACATATGTCGTCGGCATCTCCATTCACAAGACAAGTAAAACGTTAGTACCAATGCAATGAACAAGTGCCAACTCAAATAAGAGACAAGTAGTATGAACTAAATAGCATGTGCCTCATACTTTGTTGGTCGAAATAAATAATAACATACAGGGATGGGGTCGGTGAGGCTAGGTAGGATGCACAATAGATTGATATTTGTGGCCATCACACCAAGCCTCACCGGCCCCACCCGGAGTGTACAAGTGACCGAACATTTTAATCATCGGCCAATGCAATTAAGAAGTGCGAACTCAAATAGAAGACAAGTAGTACGAATTAAATAGCGTGCCTCATACTTTGTCGGTCGAAACAAATATTAACATCCGGGGATGGAGTCGGTGAGGCTAGGTAGGATGCACAATAGATTGATACTTGTGGCCGTCGCACCAAGGCTCACCGGCTCCACCCCGAGTGTACGAGTGACCGAACATTCTAATCATCGGCGAACTCCAAATACGAGGCAAGTAGTGGTCGAGTAAATGCAAATAATTATTAAGCTATGTACACCATAATCTTGAAATATATAGCAAAGTAAATGAAACTATAGACACATGTTCACATGCACATTCATACAACTAAATAAAAGCAACTAGTCGATTCTATGGGAATATATAGCAATTATTACAGTACGGAAGTTCAAGGACATATCGTTCAAGCTTTAGCAAGTGTTCCCGTCGTAGGATCAGGTTGTAAGCCTAGGGGGGAATGGACGGCAGCCCTCAAGCGAGTTGAACGGCCTCTCATCACGCGACATCTCCAAGCGGAGTTCTATCTCGTCATTAGGTGGTAGACCGTAGCCGTAGAAGAACTCGCCAGACCTATTGTTGACATCCTGCGGGATTATCGTGCAAATGAACTGCTGGATGTGACCCCGGTTCTTTCTAATCTCTCTATCGGGGACATCCGCCATGTTTGCAAACCTGTTTCGAGATTCTCTCGGCAGCAACATGTCATCCGCGTACTTTATGTACTCCTGCATCCGAAGGATGGCGTACCACGCGTCCATCCCATTGTCGGGCGTCGGCGCACGAGGCGGGGGAAGTTGATTGTGTGGGTTAAGACCAAGCCTCCTCGGGATTTCCTCTCTACTTTGAGGGGGCCTGCCTTGTTGGCGAAGCCGGTGAGAGCATCATTGAGAAGGGACTTGATGTGGGTGTAGTCTTTCTTGTGGTCCCTACCCGAGTCGAGATAGATTGCATGCGAGTGTTGCGGGTGCACGACGATGAGGGTGCAGAACTTGTCTCTGCGGAAAACACACGGATTAACCTTTGGAAATGCAAATGGAGATATAGGATAGAATGGTAATGGGGGACTAGCGAGTGATTACTTACTCGGGGAAGTAAGGGATGAGAATGGCGCCCTTTTTAATGTTCGCCGAGCATGAAATCCTCGACCTCTTTGGGTGGCAATCGCCCGATCCCCGGTGTTGCGGATGATGCTCTCCCGCATATAGAAGGGGTCCATTATCGCGATGGTCGGCGTCTCCTCCTTAACAATCTGGGCGGACAAGCTAAGAGCAACTAGGCGAACCACACTAAAGTGGAGCGCTTGCATGCGATAGATGCTGAAGATGTCGTTGAACCGGATGAAGCACAAGTCCGCGGGTACTTCTCGACGAAGTTCATGCCAGTTGGCACCTTCGCCACCAAGAGAGGGTAACCAGGATCTTTTGATTTGAGAAGAAGGTTCTCCACATGCAAGACAGTCTCATGCAAGCTCCTCATATCCGGGGTGAGTTTCTTCACGACATGCTCCGGCAGCATCGGTTGACCCAAGTGATGCGAGAGGTCGCCAATTGTTTGGCAACTTGTCAAGGAGTGGGACCTTGTCCTTGGATTTGGCCGCCGCCGCCTTGTCTTGGGCGTCCTTCTTATTTTGCCTCTTCCTCTTCTTGGGTTGTCTCGATGGACCCTCCATCGCCGTAGTGGCCGTAGCACGGAGTGTGTTTGGGCTCAACATATTTTTGACGGCGGCGGTGGCGACCTCCTCAGGATTTTCCTCCTCAGCCGTTTCTTGAGAATCGAACAACTTCTTGGAGCACACATATTTCAAGGCCGGCGCATCCTCATGGAAAACTTGTGAAGACGTAGGAATATCCCATTGGAAGTTGTCACGTTCGTATTCCTCGGCCTCTGGCGCAGCTGGCTGTTGTGGTGGGGCGCTGACCTCTGGCGCAGCTGGCCGTTCTGGTGGGGCGATGACCACGGGCGGGACATGTGGCGCCGCAAGGTGCTTGTCTTTGCTTGCCGTCGACCCCGAGTAGGTGTTGATCCGAATTAGGGTCTTCGGCCATAGCAGTACCCAACCCTTCAGTGAGGCCAGATTCAACTGGCTATCGTCATCGGCACCATGCGGTTGATTAGGAGGAAACAAATCCTCATAGCCCGGTAACGCCCGATCCACTTCAACCCGGTAAACGTCATCCGCCATATCTCGTGTGTGCCACTTCTTATCCAGGGGCCGAAGGATGGACCCCCTCGCGACGTCTTTGAGTTCGTCGTTTACTCTCATCAGGAAGGTGCATGGCGTTGAGAGAGCCTGCGAGAACATGTGTATGGCGTTAGAGAGAGGGCAAGGATGACGAAACTAATATATTAACTTGATGTACACATTAGTTAATTACCGTGAGGGCGTTGAGCTCGGCTAATGTCGACGGGCCAGCACATGCGGCGGCGGGCGTGCAAGTGACGGAGGGGCTGCTACCCGGCATGGACGGTGAATCCCTAGCACCGAGCCGACATTGCCGGCGGCCGGAGGAGTCTCCATTATAACATTGTCATTGCCGGCGGCCGAAGGAGTCTCCATTATAACATTGTCATTGCCGGCGGACGGCGGCGCCATCGAGTTGCTGCCGTCGAAGCTAACCACTTGCATTTCCGGGGGGGGGGCTTGTTTGCCACCCTCATACCACGCGCGTAGAGCGTTGAAATCTGCTTGGACTGAAGCGGCGACTTCAACTTTGACTTCTGGTACGAGTGTAGCTTTGAGTTGCGGTACCAGTTGCGGTACCAAACCAGCTTGGACTTGGGCTAGGATTGAATCCCTCATTTCCTCCGCCTCCCGCTGCTTCCTCTCATTGCGCGCATTTTTATCGGCCGCAGACGACAAGCCGTAGTGATCATGCTTGTGGCCTGTACCGGCGCCAGCCACACGGCCTCTATGCGGCCTTCTCGTAGGTGAATGCTCATTGACGATGTTTAGCGCCCGTACGAGAGGCTTGTCCCATGCTACCCTGCCCGTCGACGCCTGGGACGAGGAGCCTTCGTCACCTTGTTGAGAAAGTCTTTGTCTTTCTTCTTCCTGCGGAAGAAACGTGAACCATTTAGAAATGTTGCTACTATTATATGAACGATACTTGATCTAATAAAACCGGTAAATTGCTTACCAGTTTTTTCTCCAACGACAGGACCTTCTGGTCGTTCGTGAACCAAATTATGTCGGTTACGACCTTGGGGTCCGTGACAAGTTCCCCGGTTAGTTTCTTCTTCTGGTACCGCGACCTGATGAATCTTCTTTCAAGCGGGTCCTTGTACTTGAGCCAGGGGTTCTCCATGCCGGCATTTACATACGCCTCGTCCTCCTTCGCCCAATAGGGCTCCTTTCCCTCGTACCCACGGCTCCCAAGGTTGTGGTTGCCGATGTTAAGCTCCCGCATTTCCTTCCCCCACAACTTGCGATTCTTCGTCGCTTGTAGCTCTTCATTGGCCACAAAAGCATCAAAGTCCGCCTGGGAGACATGCGGAAAGGCAGAGTGGACCTCTTCGAAACCTTTGCCGTCAGCAATCATCTTCCGCACCATGTATTTATAGCTGCTGAGGTGTTTGGTGAACTTCAAAAGGGCTTGTGAGTTCACAATGTTCTTGGATTCATCAGTGGAGGCGTAGTCGCCTAGGAACTTGTATCGTGAGTGCAACCTCGCAATGAGCTGGGCTCGCAAATGCGCTTTGCTCTCAGCTCGGAGATCCGTCTCGTTGAGATTGATGACCTCTCGGAGGATACATGCCAGTTGGTTGCCGTACCCCTTGGCAACATCCTTAGGCTCCACCGGCAAACCACTGGCGGGGTCCACCTCTTTGACTGTGTCTCTGCCGGTGCCGATCGTGTTTTGGCGCCTTGCCTTCCGCGGCCTCTTGGCTCCACTTGTCCCAGTGGCAGTACTCCCGGCGGCGCCGCTAGGATCGTCGCCGCTTGTCTCGCCGCCACCCCCGGCGGCGCCGGTTGCCTCATCGCCGCTAGGCTCGTAGGTACTACCCCCGGTGGCGCCGCTTGCCTCGTTGCCGCTCGGCTCGTCGGCACTACCCCCGGCGGCATCCTCCATCTCATGGTCCTCGTCGCCGCCAACACCGCGCGGCCTCGGCATCCTCCTCCGTCCTAAAGAAGTGCCTATTGTAGTGCTCCTCTAACTCTTCTTGAGACGACATGGTGGCTTGCACTAATAGAAGATGAAAAAGAGTTAGAATTCACGGAAAAATTCGGCATGACCTTTGCTAAAAATTGGTCATGCCGAGTGCTAGAATTGCCGGAACGGAAATGAATCGACATTCCGGCACTCAATAGCAACTCAATCCCTGTGTAACGAAATGCAATTCACATATATATAGCCATGAACACCATAACCATCACCATAAACGAGAGACAATATAACTTGACCATTACAGTAGGGGAGCAGCTTGATTTTCATTTTCATTTCACCATAACCATCATAATACATAACAATAACTACTATTGCAGTTTGTTAGTTTGTATGATCTTCAAGTGATTTATTTTGACATAATATAAGTGATTTAGTTTGTATGCTGTTTAACTTCTTCTAAAGTTATTAACCTCCTATTTGTCTGTCCCCTAAGCCCTACAGAAACAGGGCGAAGCAACCTTACATCAATATGATTAATTGAAAAAAAAGGAAGCACTTGAATATAGGGAAAAAAGCAAAGAAAACAAATAAAGAACTGATACAGTGATACACATAACTACACAAGAGTGCAAGCAACAGCACCATTATTTCCCACACTGAAGTTATTGTACGCAAGACACAACCTATTTACTGATATCCAGTCAGGCAGTCAATACAAATAAGAAAGAAATACATGCAAATTGATTTGTTCAGACATTTCAGATTTCTAACATCTTTAGCTGACCACTTGTGCGTTTTGCATCATTTCAGGCAGCAATTTACACATTTATAACACGTACTCACAATACTTGCCAGCAAGACAAGGCATACTTCCAAATGGTACAGGGAGCAAAAAACAGTGTGTCCAGTTACATACGCAGGATGTAACATCATAGCTGTCTTCTGTGATACATCATTACTTTGTTTGCACAAATTTATCTAGGGACCAACTTATGTCAAAATAAATCACTTGAAGATCATACAAAATAACTCTCAACCGAGTCAACTTAATCACTTATATTACAGTAGGGGAGCAGCTTGATTTTCATTTTCATTTCATCATAACCATCAATAACTTGCTAGCATTTTATTATGATGCCAAACCACAAGAAAATGATCCTAGAAATAGCACTTACAGCATTTAACCACTAGCTAGCTACTGGTAGCACATCATCAACATCAGCACTTAAAAGAATGAATTGAACCAGAATTTCAGCCAGCAAACATCTATAGAATTTATAGAATAGCATGAACATCTATAGAATTTAAATGTATACTAGTTCTCTGGTTTTTAGCAATAGCCGGAGAACCTACTGCAAGCATTTACCAACAAGTTAAATGAACCAAGCATTTGTGAGATGGCTCTGTAGATGAACTAGGTGCATTAGAAATACATGTTATTCTCCAACAGGTTATTCATTTTCATTTAAATGAAATGAAAAACTAACATACTGCCTAGTGCCTAGTTCTTCTCCAACAAGCATTTCATTTTCTTTTTTCACCATGTATTCTAGTACGTAAAAAAATGAGCATGCAAAAATGAACCAGAGCATGCAAAATCTCAACTTGAGATACCAAGCATTTTGATTAACCAACTAAATCAACCAGTAGGAGTAGCATGACCATTTTTCATCTTTTTTTTAAATGAACCAGAGAATGAATCCTCCAACTTGGCCAGCATTTACAATTTTTAGGGAAGCATCAAATGAATCTGAACCAGAGAGGGTATTCATGCATTTTCCTTGTACTGATACTACAGAGACCATGAGCATTTTTGCATTTTTACATCAAATGAATTCAGCATTTTTTGCATCAAATGAAACCAGAGGGTATTCAAATGAATCTAAACCAGGGAGGGTATTCATCAAATGAATTCAGCATTTTTGCATGACCATGAGCATGCAACACCTACACTGCCAGCAATTCATTTTATATATCAACCAATGAATTATATATATATATATATATATATCAAATTCTCTAGGTACTGCAAGGATAAAAAAAATTATTTTCATTTTCTTTTTTGGCAGTGAGCATGAGCATGAGCAGTAGCATTTCAAAATCTTTATTTGCAACCAGTGAGCATCAACACATGAGCATTCAACCATGGTGAACTAAACCAGAGCACATCAAATTTTAACCATGAAGAGAGTGAGATGGCAGGGGAGGGAAGAATTCGCCCTAACTAGCAGGAACCCTAAAGCATTTCAATTTGCAAACAGAGACTATGAACTCCAATGAACCCTAACTAGCGGGAACCCTAGCGGGGGGGGGGGAAGGTGGAGGGAAGGGGAGAGGGGAGGGAAGAGGGGAGGGGGAAGGTGGAGGGAAGGAGAGAGGGAAGCTCACCGATGGTGACGGTAGCGACGACGGTAGCCTCTCCTCTTCCTCCTCGAGGTGCAGCGGCCTCCTCCTCCTCGATATGCGGCGGCCTCCTTCTCGGGTCCTCCGCGGTAGCGTACAGGGAAGGTGGTGGGGGCTGGTGGAGGGGATGGTGGAGGACGGTGGCGGGGCAGAATGGCGGCGCTCGAGAGGGGGGAGTTGGGGTGGCGCGCGCGGCTCCTTCTTCTCCAACGACGGCGGCGCTCGATGTGCAGAGGGGGATTTGGCTGGGGAGAGGAAGAGAGAAAACGGTTAAGTCATTGTTACAGCTGTGCCACGCTTATTGCCGGCGCACCAGGTCCCTCGTTCGCCGGGGACACGTATACCCCCGGCGAACAACGGACGTGGTGCGCCGGCAATAAGCGTGGCACAGCTGTAACCTGGGACATGTGTAGCAGTATACATGCTATACAAAATCCTATACTTATTTATTTATTTCTTTCTTTTCTCTTTATTGTATGTTTATTTTCTTTTACCCAAAATTATATACTATTTTATTTTTCTTATCTTTTCAAGATAATAACAAAGAAATATGCATGAGTTATGTAAAAAAACATGAAGAGTGTTTCACAAAATAATACATACACAAAATATTGACCAACATAATATTAATTAGTCATACATAAAATATTGGCCATGACCATATGAGTAGTTATGAATTACACAAAATATGAGTTATAGATTGCAAATAAAGTTTTACATCATCGATTGAGAAGAGTGTTTCGCTTTCTTCTTGCTTTTCTTGCTCGTCGTTGAATAATTTAGCCCCGTGTCGTGACTTCTTGTTTTGAAGGGTCGACCCGACCTCGGTAGCGTGGTCCCGCTTCTTCTTGTGGTGTATGTTGTGTCTTCGTCCTCGGATTCTTCCATCATTGGGTCTCCGACTTGTCCTTCGAAGTCTTCCTCGTTGGCGACTCCATCCATTCCGACGATGGTCCTCTTGCCTCTCCTCACGATAACACGGCTAGGCCTGGATGGGTCGGTTATGAAGAAGCATTGGTGCACGTGTTCCCGCCGCACCCATGGCTCATTCCGCGCGGTGGCGTTCGTGGACTTTGATTTGTTGGCTTCGGGTAGAAACATGGTGGTGAAATACCGGTCTTCTTTTGTGACGCTCTTAGCCCATCCGATACGGAACATCGGCACTTTCTCCCCGGCCGTAGCTGAGCTCCCGAATTTCCTCGATTCTTCCGTAGTATCTAGTCTTTACGTCACCCGTCCAGGAATCCATCGTTACCCCCGAGTTCCGGTAAACACTGTTCTTGTCTTTTTCTTCCGTGTAGAATGTGTACCCGTTGATATCGTACGCTTGGTAAGTCATGATGTTGGGCGCGGGGCCATGTGACAAGGCCAATACTAGTTTATCCTTGTCGAATCCATTGGTGGGGGATTAGCATCAATGTGGTCTTTGAACCAGCGCGCGAAAGAGGAGTTGTGCTCTCTGTATATTTCTGCTTCCGTCATCATCGGCTTGCCACTGTTCTCTATCATGGTTTTGTGCTCTTTCAACCAAGGATCGATCAAGTCAATGTGTTGTAGCGCTACTAAGTTGGCCCTGTCAAAGTCGGAAGTCCGACCAGACATGTGCACGTGCAGTTCCTTCCTTCCATTTTTGTGGCCTACTCCCTCGAACCTGCAGAGGTGCTTGTTTTGAGGCAAACCAACAGGGTCCTCGATGTCTAGATAATTCGTGCATAAAGAGATGCACTCTTCGGTGAGCCAGCCCTGGACGATGCTTCCATCCGGATGTGACCTGTTACGAACGTATCCTTTAATGACCCCATTCATTCTTTCAAACGGCATCATGTTGTGTAAGAATGCCGGCCCTAGATCGACGATATCATCCATGATATGGATCAACAGATGGACCATCACATCAAAGAATGCAAGCGGGAAGTACATCTCCATCTCACATAGGATCACCACGATCTCTTCCTCGGAGCCTTGCGAGTTTCTTCACGCTTATCGACTTCCGAGTTATGACGTCGAAGAAGTTACAGAGCCCGATCAGCGTTGCACGGACATGGTCATCCATTATACCTCGGATTGCAACCGGAAGAATCTGCGTCATCATCACGTGACGCTCATGAGACTTCATGCCGCTGAAGTTTCATTTCTTGGGGTCCATGTATCTCGCTTATTAGCCCGGAGTAACCGAAGGGCACTCGACTCCTAGAAGGCAATTGAAAAATTGATCGACCTCGGCCGGACTAAAAGTGAAGCGGGAGGGGGACGATGAATAGTCTGGCTGCTTAATCCTTTTGCGCTTCTGACCGCCGTCCGCCTCCTCCTCCGACTGTCCCTCTTGGGCCGGCGGGATCTGAAGCTCTTCCCTGATGCCCAAAATTTTCAGGTCGTGTCTTGCTTTCGGCCCATCTTGGTCCGGTCCGGCATGTTGAGAAGAGTTCCAAGCAAGCTCTCGCACACGTTCTTTGTAATATGCATGACATCAAGGCAGTGAGGTGTATCGAGAATTTTCCAGTACGGCAAGTCCCAAAACACGGACCTCCTTTTCCATACACCAATGAGCGGCGTCGTTTCCTTTTTCTTCTTCATCTCTCCAGGCTTTTGACGAATCTTTCCCGGCGCAGGGCACTCCTTCCAACCTTTCGCTAATGTATCGATCTCTTCGCCGCTCTTCTTACGTGGAGGTCCTCGGGGTTCATTTGTTCCATCGAACAGATCTCCACGCTTTCTCCACGGGTCGGTCTTCCGTAGCCACCTTCGATGCCCCATGTAAACTCGTTTTCGAAGAGCCGGGATCCTTACCAAGCTGCAAAAACATCATCTCTTCCATGCACCTGACACATGCCTTGTGTCCATGGCACACCTGGCACGAAATGTAACCGTATCCGAGGTAGTCCTGCACCGTCGTGATCAGCGCGGCTCTCAAAGGGAAATATTCTTCCGCGACGGCATCCCATGTATCTACCCCTTCCTCCGCCCACAACGTTTCAAGCTCCCCCTTTAATAGTTCGAGATACATGTTGATATCGTTTCCTGGCTGTGTCGGCCCTTGAATTAGCATACTCATCTGTATGTACTTCTTCTTCATGCACAGCCAGGGCGGGAGGTTGTAGATCCATACAAACACGGGCCATGTGCTATGTGTGCTGCTCTCGGTTTCCGAACGGATTGAATCCGTCCGTGCTCGCACCCAACCTAATGTTTCGGGATCTGCCCCAAAACTTCCGAATTCATTGTCTAATGCTTTCCACCGGCTTGCATCCGAAGGGTGCGTCAGCATCGGGTGCTCAATCCGCTCTTCATCATTCAACACCGCCTCCTTTCTTTCTCGCGTGCCAGCCGCATGAGCTTTGCTTCCTTGCGGTCCGCGTAGAACCGTTGAAGCCGGGGGCGAGCGGGAAGTACCACACAACTTTCCGAGGAGCTTTCTTCTTCCCTTTCTTGTACCGTTCAGCTTCACACACAGGACATTTGGTCTTGTCCATGTGCTCATTGCGATACATGATACAGTCGTTGATGCAGGCGTGATACTTTTCGTGGGGTAAGTCGAGAGGGCACGTAATTCTCTTGGCCTCGGCTAGACTACCAGGACACGTGTTCCCGGCAGGAAGGAGATCTTTCACGTATTCCAGGATGTCGTCGACGCTTGTGTCCGTCCATCCGTGTTTCGCCTTCATCCGCAGCACATCGAGAGCTACTCTCAAGCGAGACTCCCCAACCCGCGACCCGAGTCGTACAACGGAGTATTCGAGTCTATCTCGAGTTGCTCAAGCTTTGATTTCCGCTTGGCGCCTTTCGTCTTTTCGAGAAGTAGATCTTGAAGATGAGGGTCCCGCACGACTGAAGCTAGCGGCACCTCTTCGTCATCGTCAAGGTTATTGTCGTCGTCAAGGTTATTGTCCTGTGCGACAAGCTCTTCATCGTCATCAATATCATGATGCCCTCCTTCTTGCCGGCCATTATTACCACCTGCTGCCGTCGCCCGATTGACCTCCGCGCCATCATCACTCATCCATTGAGTGTGTCCATGCATGAAACCATTAGTGAGCAGGTGCCCCTGCAATTTGCCTGAATACGGGTCAAACCATTTCCCTCGTTTGCATCTCCGGCACGGACACAATACCTCCGTGCGGTTATTTTCATACATGTCGATGATCGCGTGTTTCAGATATCTCATCACGATGCTTTCACTCATCTCGATAACCATTATCGCCTGCATGGTAAGATTACATAATTGATTTGAACCATGCATCCGTCGATAGTTTTCACGGAAAATTTCGGCATGACCTTCCTACACGGTAGAACATAGGAGCGCCAGAAATGTGCCGAAACGGAAACTTAAAGAATCAACATTTCGGCGCAACGTTGGCAACTCATTTTCAACGCCAACACACACAAGCACAAGCACAACATATATATATGCCACACACGAGAGCTTTGCTTCAAATGTCCAACATACGTCGATTTCATTCCTCAATTTGTTCATTAATCACCTATTTGTTTGATATATTCGTCAACGAGATCGAGACGTCGCGCCGCTACCACGGCGTATGGAAGCCGACTTTCTAGATCTAGATCTACATAGGTGAGAGATGCATGTAGGAAGGGAAGATTTGCTCAAAAAATATGATTTTGTTTGGTGAAATTGGTGAAATTGGGGATAGAAATGGGCAAAAATGAGCTGGGTTGGGAGAAGGCTCGGGTTTGTGTGGAGGAGTGGAGTGGTAGTAGTGGGGGAGTGGTTGTTGAGCGAAATAACCGCCGGGTTACCGCCGGCGCACCGGGGCATGGGTGCGCTCGGCGTAACATAGCCCTTTCGCTATATCACCCCCGGGCCGGGCCCAAGAATCATTGCCGGCGCACAAGCCCAGGGGTGCGCCGACAATAGCGCTTTTCCGCCGGCGCATCCCCGGGCCGGTGCGCCGGCAATGATTCTTGGGCCTGGCCCGACTCGGCCGCGGCCATGCCGGGATTTATCCCCGGCGCGTCTTTTCAGGTGCTGCGCCGGCGAGTAGTGCTGCATCGCCGGCGTGGCTGCAAAGTGGTGCGCCGGCAACTATTTCCACCGGCGCACGTCCTAGGTGGTGCGCCGGCACCACTTGCCTCCACCTATAGGCTTTTTCCTAGTAGTGAACCCTTGAAGATTTCCAAAGCCTACGAGATTAGATCTCGTTGTTGCAGAAGATGATCACTTGCCGCTTTCAAAAGCGCGTAGAAGATCTTGACGGTGCCACAATCGGGCAGTACCTCCGTACTCGGTCACACGTACGGTGTTGATGAAGATGATGTCCTCCTCCCCGTTCCAGCGGGCAGCGGAAGTAGTAGATCCTCCTCGGAATCCTGACAGCACAACGGCGTGGTGGCGGTGGTGGTGGAGAACTCCGGCAAGGCTTCGCATATGCGTTGCGGGAGTTGTATGTGGAGGAGGGGAGGCTAGGGTTTGGGGAGAGGGGGCTATGGGCGCCGACCTCAAGGGGGCAAGGGTGGTGCGGCCAACTCATGGCTTGGAGTGGCCGGCCCCCCTCCCTCTCCTCATGTATATATAGGTGGAACACATCTAGGGTTGCCCAAGTCTTCGAATAAGACCCCAATTCAAAAACTGCCAAATAGATGAAACCTACTTGGGGTGGGACTCTCCCTTTCCCTTTGCTGTGGTGGCCGGTCCACCTGGTGGAGTCCACCTGAGACTCCTCCCCCTTTGGCTGGCCGGCCATGCTAGGTGGAGTCCCTCATGGTGATTCCTTTCAAACTTTTCTAGAACCTTCTAGAACATTCCATAATTTCACCGGAACATTTCCAAACTTGGAAAGTGACTTCCTATATATGAATCTTATTCTCCGGACCATTCCGGACCTCCTCGTGATGTCCTGGATCCCATCCGAGACTCCGAACAAAACTTCGAACTCCATTCCATATTCCATATCTACTTAAACGACATCAAACCTTAAGTGTGTCACCCTACGATTCGTGAACTATGCAGACATGGTTGAGACCTCTCTCCGACCAATAACCAATAGCGGGATATGGAGATCCATAATGGCTCCCACATATTCAACGATGACTTTAGTGATCGATTGAACCATTTACATACGATACCGATTCCCTTTGTCACGCAATATTTTACTTGTCCGAGGTTTGATCATCGGTATCTCTATACCTCGTTCAACCTCGTCTCCGACAAGTACTCTTTACTCGTACCGTGGTATGTCATCTCTTATGAACCATTCATATGCTTGCAAGCTAATTAGACGACATTCCACCGGGAGGGCCCATAGTATATCTATCCGTCATCGGGATGGACAAATCCCACTGTTGATCCATATGCCTTAACTCATACTTTCCGAATACCTAATCCCACCTTTATAATCACCCATTTACGCAGTGGCGTTTGATGTAATCAAAGTACCCTTCCGGCATAAGTGATTTATATGATCTCATGGTCAAAGGACTAGGCAACTATGTATCGAAAGCTTATAGCAAATGAACTTAATGACGTGATCTTATGCTACGCTTAATTGGGTGTGTCCATTACATCATTCACATAATGACATAACCTTGTTATTAATAACATCCAATATTCATGATCACGAAACCATGATCATCTATTAATCAACAAGCTAGTTATACAAGAGGCTTACTAGCGACTCCTTGTTGTTCACATAACACACATGTATCAATGTTTCGGTTAATACAAGTATATCATGGTATGTAAACATTATCATAAACACAAAGATATATTATAATAACCATTTTATTATTGCCTCTTGGGCATATCTCCAACATGACCCCTAGTTGAAATCGAGTCAGTTTCCACAGGATTCGGCAGTGGGAGTCGCACGGGTTCCCAAAAAGCTAACGCCTGCACATGGTGAGTGTAGGTGGTGCGTAGGTGGTCTACTATCACCGCACGAAGGTTTCGCGTCATAATAAAATGCGCCCCATGGAGCTGGTTCACAAACAAAAAACAGTTTGGGCACGCTAAAGATGAAAAAATGGTCGCACATGGGTCGGATTAGAAATCCGCGTCTGGGGTCTTGCTTCCCATCCTAGGGCCCACACTCGTGCAAAATATGATCTCGTTTCGGCAAACTATGCCATGCCGAGGCCGTTTCCCACCTCATTTCCCTTGAAATCCATAGAAGTCCGGATGTGATACCCCTTTTTGTGAAGGGTTTTTTCAAAATAATTGCCGTATCCCAATTTTGACAAACGGAATAGTTATTATGACATATAAAATGATGCCACGCGGCTCCGTGGGATTTTTTGACTTCGTTCAAATTGCCATGTGGACAAAACAGGGCCCCTGGGCATGCGGTATCGCCGTAACAAGCGTGCGGGTGCACTCATTCGACAAACTAAACGGACAAAATTAGCACATATAATGATGCGTTGTAGAACTAAAAACATGTTTTCCAGAATTTCTGGAGTGACGGATAGTTGACCCCTAGTTGAAATCCAGTCAGTTCCATCGGATTCGGCGAGACACCGCCGGGAGTAGCACGGGTTCCCAAAAAGCTAACGTCTGCCTATGGCATGTGATAGGTGGTGCGTAGGTCGTCTACTATCACCGCACGGAGGTTTCACGTCATACTAAAATGCGCCCCATGTAGTTGCTTCACAAAAAAATCGTTTGGGCACGCTAAAAATGAAAAAATGGTTGCACGTGGGTCGGATTAGAAATCCGCATCCGGGGTGTTGCTTCTCATCCTAGGGCCCAGACACGTGTCAAATATGACCTCATTTCGGCAAACTATGCCATGCCGAGGCCGTTTCCCACCTCATTTCCCTTAAAATCCACAGAACTCCGGACGTGATAGCCCTTTTCGTGAATGTTTTTTCAAAATAATTGCTGTCTCCCAATTTTGACAAGGAGAATAGTTAATATGATATATAAAATGACGCCACGTGGCTCCGTGGATTTTTTTGACTTCGTTCAAATTGCCATCTGACCAAACAGGACCACTGGGACATGCGGTATCACCGTACTGGGCGTGCGGTGCACCCATTCACGAACAAACTAAACGAACAAAAAATAGTATATATAATGATGCGTTGTACTACTAAAAATATTTTTTCCAGAATTTCTAGAGCGATGGATAGTTGACCCCTAGTTGAAATCCGGTCAGTTTCCAGCGGATTCGGCGGGACACCGCCGAAAGCCGCACGGGTTCCCAAAAAGCTAACGCTTGCACATGTAATGTGGTAGGTGGTGCGTAGATGGTCTACTATCACCGCACGGAGGTTTCGAGTCATACTAAAATGCACCCCATGTAGCTGCTTCACAAAAAAACCCGTTTGGGCACGCTAAAAATGAAAAAATGGTCGCTCGTAGGTTGGATTATAAATCCGCGTCCGGGGTCTTGCTTCCCATCCTAGGGCCCACATACGTGCCAAATATGACCTTATTTCGGCAAACTATGCCATGCCGAGGTAGTTTCCCACGTCATTTCAGATAAAGTCAGTGAGATTTAAACTAGAGGTACTTGATCTAATGCTCGGTAAATTAACTTTGTAGATTCAAAAGATGATATGGATGTCATATTTGTATTCTTCTCATTTTTCTGATCAATTTAAACATATTATTTGCCCAATTCGCATTTTAGTAATATTAATTATTCCATATTAAATAAAAGACAAAAAATCATTTAATTGTTTTTCAAATTCTATATTATTATTATTTATATACATTCATTGTTGTTTACTTAAGCAATTGTTTAGAATTCAAAAATATAGAGGTGTCGCATCACGGTCAAAGGGTTAATATGATTGATATGGTAGTATTAACAACAAGATATCATTTCTTTCATGGAAGCTCATCCGAAGGGAACCAAGAAGTTAAGCGATATCCATATTTGTTTACTTAAGTAATTGTCAATTAAAAAATATAGATGTGTGGCATCACGGTCAAAGGGTTATTATTATTGATATGATAGTATTAATAAAACAAGGTGTCATTAGAAGCTCATCTGAAGGGAACCAAGAAGTTAAACTTGCCGGGGCGGGAGTAGTGTGAGGATGGGTGACCAACTAGGAATTTGACCACAAGTGCAATTTGACCTGAGATTAGGTGTACTCAGAGTTAAAAGTGTGATTGTGAAAGATTACAAGTAAAAAACAAGATGAAGAAAAGTGAATTTTTTTTAAATTTTTTGAATTTTTTAAAAATGCTATGCCGACGATAAAACCGTCGGCACAGAAAAATAATTTTTTTTTATTTTTTAAAAAGAATAATTTGATTTTTTTTTTCAAAAATAAATTTGAAAATTTTGAAATACTATGCCGCTGTGCCGACGGCTAGTCTATGCCGACGGTGATTGGGCTGTCCCCGACCAAATCTTGCCAGACGAGAAGACGCCGACGGTCACCGTCAACATTGCCTGTATCGACAGCCTTCCTTACTGCTAACGGCTGGCGGCCGTCGGCAGACTCCCAGTCTCCCGTAGTGCCGGTGATCCTACCTGAGAACCTGATCTCCATCATGCTTACATGATTTTTATTGTTACTGGATAGATGAGGACAATACACGTACACCCAATCTTTCTTTTGAATAATAAAATCGCTAGCACTATGAGATAGCTGAACTTTCGGTTTTCCCAAGATGAAAAAGGGAGGGAAAAAACTTGAACAGCTTTTCTTGCATCAAATTGGTACTATAGTACTGCTTTCAGTCAAAATTCAGAGCTCAAATCCTTCTAGTCACACACACATCATGGACATGCTTGCTATACAACCACCTTTTATGCATGACTAATCAAATCAACCATGCATCTTTAGTTTACTTGGCGTGTAAAATCCCGTGGTTAGCTAGCTAGCTAGCCACGACTATGCAATGCAAATCATATGCACTTCTGTGCACTACTACACACAACTCATGTATAGTATCTTATCCACATCCTGGGATGGCCGGTGACAAGATTGAGCTTTTCTTGGTGATTTCGACTGGACACATCCTATCCCATCTGCATAATTAATCTAGCTAGTTAAAAGCACTAACTATTCCTCTTTTGATTTTTCAGCAAGCCCATTCCATATTCAAATCCAGATTTTTTTTCGAACAGGGGACATCACCTGTCTCCACTAGTAGAAAATATGCTTTTCGTCCAAAGCCCCTGAGAGCTTTAGCCACTACGGGAAAACTTGCCGTTGCCGTGCGACAGATCACACGGCAAAGACCCTTTTTCCCGTAGCAGCTCACGGCAAAGAAAAGCTGCACGGAGACGCCTATTTTTCCCGTAGTGAGTCCTGGTTTTAAAGCAAACCGGGACCGGTGGATGACATTGATCCCGGTTCTTTTGGTGGGAATTGAATGAATAACTCTGCCGCGGCAGAGAAATACTGCTCAGTCTCTCTGCCGCGGTAGAGACACTTTAATCCCGGTTCGTATTACGACCAAAGGTCCTCCACCACGAGCCCCCTAGCCGCACCACGTGTAGGAACCTTTAGGCCCGGTGTACATTTGAACCGGGACTAAAGGGGAGGGCCTTTAATCCCGAAAGTGCATTCCCGGTTGCCAAACCGGGACTGAAAGCCCTTATGCACCGGGATTACAGACCATTTTTCTACTAGTGGTCTACTGATAGATACATGCAACCATAGTTATTAAAGTTCATCCGAATGTTCAGAAGGTAAAAAGAACCAATACCAACTTCAACGGAGCAATAACACAAAGCACATCTATAGAGTGCAAATTCTGTTAGTACTATGCCCCAGTTATCAACGGAGCCATACTGGTTTCAATATCCAATTCCAACTTCTCACGGGTTGTTCGCTTCTATTAAGTAACGACCCAAGAGCTAAATTAGTAGTGTCTTAATATGATCACATAAGTGTCACACGAGAACCAACAATAGGATAGGATGGTTGGCTAGTAGATGCTGATGGTTTGGATACTATTGTTAAATCTTTAGAATTGATAAGGAAAAATATCTTTGAGGAAGGTAAAAAAGATGTAAGCATGATCAGTTCACTGTCGTGACTGAAGAGATTGTTGATCTTCCTTCAGATAGTGATGAAGAAAAAACTGATGTTTTGCATGGAAGTCCTAATAGTACCAAGCAAAACAAGCAACAAAATTGTCCAATTATGCTCCCTTGTGTTTATAGTTGAGATAGAAAAAAAGAGTGGTAGACCACCCTCTACGCAGAAGTAGTTGTCATACTGTGAACGCATTGAGAAACAAATATTCCTTAGAGAATTTATTAGAGAGGAGAGTGCTAATTTCATCAGTCTTGGAGAGATCATGAAAAGCGATTACCCTCATCGGGGTTCACGAATCTGGAAAATAGCTGATAACGATTATTTTTTGCTTAGCAACACACTGGTCCACCTGGAAGATCTGGTGGTGTTCTATTAGGAGTCAACGCGAATTTGCATGATGTTCCCCAGAAAGAGCTAGGTAACCATTTAAAAAAAAATCATGGCATCTAATAGTTGTGTATAAGTCTTCTCAACCTGGAGAAAAATAACATTGCCTTACTAAATTTGCAGAAGTTTTCAATAGAAGTGAATGATCCATGATGATAGTTGGTAATTTTAATATCGATGCAGAGACATACGAACAAATAAGTCACGTATATTATCTTTTTTTTTTGATAAATGATGCTTTATTACTTATGAGAAAGCAATTACATCCAGCCTCTGCATAACCAGGATGCACACAGCCGTTTCTTGAGTCTCGAGTTCAATAAAGATGCCAAACTAAAAAAAAATCTAGGCGAAATACATATCGGAACGATGAATCATATAACGCCTAAGGTGTGGGTGGGGCTTCAATCCGTAGACTATGCTGCCACCCATGTAGGGAAAAAGTATCCCTCGCCGTAGCCTCCAATCGTGTATAGGCCTCCGTAAATAGGTCTTGGTTCCCCATGCGCTGAAGAGGTAACCATGAACGAAGAATCCCTGTACATCTGTAGATGACCTGCAACAAGGAGAAGTTTTTGTCATTAAAAATCTTGTCATTTCTACTCAGCAAAAGCGCCCAGATAATTGCTAGCGCCCCCACCCTAAGAAGCAACTTGAACCTTGAATCTATTCCATGAAGCCAATTACCAAAGACATTGGCTACACTAGTGGGAGGATACAAGGTAGACGCTACTTGGATGACAGACCAAATAGATCTGCATAGCCGGCACCGGAAGAAGAGGTGTTTAATAGTTTCATCATGATGACAAAAAACACATCTAGTACTTCCGTGCCAATTCCGCTTAACAAGATTGTCTTTGGTGAGGATGACTCCTCGACGAAGATACCATCCAAATATTTTTATTTTTAATGGTATCTTCATCTTCCAAATTTTCTTATTGTTATCAGCCGGTAAATCAGAATGAAGTATGGCGCTATATAAAATTTTACCGAGAAAGAGCCATCTACATGTAAATTCCACCTAAATTCATCTGGTTCAGGCGACAGGTTAACATCCCCCAACCTCTGAAATTAATCATTCCATGCCAGTAGCCTTTGTCCTAGCAAAACTCGTCGGAACGTCACATTCGGTGGAGAGGTAGCCATTACTGTCGCAATGGTATCTCCTTTGCGACGAACGGTACTATACAACGCAGGATACTGTTCACTTAGAGGTGCATTGTCTAACCAAGCATCTTCCCAGAACCGTATCTGTGCTCCATTCTTAATTGAGAAAGTACCATGACGAAAAAAGACATTTTTTTCGCCATTAGACCAGCCCAGGAGTGTGAATCTCCAGGTTTCCAAACCACCTGAGATAACGTCTTGGAGCCGATATACTTTCTCCGAAGAATAGTTTGCCAAATCCCATCCTCGGTAAGGAGCTTAAAAAGCCATTTACCCAGCAGGGCTGAGTTCTTGACTTCCAGGTCATGAACTCCAAGCCCGCCTTGATCTTTGGGACTACAAACTACACTCCATTTAACCAGTCGATATTTCTTTTTCTCGCTATCACCTTGCCAAAAGAATCTGGATCGATAATAATCGAGTTTATGCAGAATTCCTTTTGGCAAAAGGAAGAATGATAACATATACAAGTACCATATTTGTCGCATCCGAATTAATGAGTACCAATCTTCCTCCCAGGGATAGCAATTTGCCTTTCCAACTACTAAGGCGTTTCTGTAATCTTTCTTCTACAATTTTCCATTCAGCAATCGTGAGTCTCCGGTAGTGAATTGGAATACCCAAATAGCGAATAGGAAATTGGCCTTGCCCACAACCGAACAACTCTGTATATAGAGCTGTATCATCTTGGGCGTCACCGAAACAGAACAATTCACTTTTATGGAAATTAATTTTCAATCCCGACAACTGCTCAAAAGCCACCAAGATTAATTTGAGGTTTTGAGATTTTTCGAGATCATGATCCATAAATAGAATTGTATCATCGGCATATTGAAGAATAGATAAACCACCATCAACCAGATGTGGAATCACCCCTTCAATTTGACCATCAGACTTGGCCCGCTCTATGAGTATAGCCAGCATATCCGCCACAATGTTAAATAACATAGGTGATAACGGATCCCCTTGGCGTAACCCTTTTCGTGTTTGGAAATAATGGCCGGTGTCATCATTAACCCGAATTGCCAAACTACCTCCATACACAAAATCATTTATTAAAGCACGCCATTCAGGAGAAAAACCTTTCATCCTGAGTGTCTGTTGTAGGAAAGACCACTTGACCTTGTCATAAGCCTTTTCAAAATCTAATTTCAAAATAATCCCATTTAATTTCTTAGTATGCATCTCATGTACCATCTCATGCAAAACCGCCACTACATCAAGGATATTTCTTCCTTGCATGAAATCGGTTTGTGATGGTTGAATGACATGATCCGCAACCATATTAAGTCTAATGGTGGCCACTTTCGTGAAAATCTTGAAACTTATGTTTAAGAGGCAAATAGGTCTATATTGTTGAATTCTTTCTGCCTCATTAACTTTCGGTAACAAGATTACTTCACCAAAATTTAGACGAAATAATTCTAGTTGTCCCATATGCAGAGCACGGAACAAATCTAGATGATCCACTTTAATAGTGTCCCAGAAAGTTTGATAAAACTCTGCTGGAAATCCATCAGGACCCGGTGCTTTGTTGCATTCCATTTGGAAAATAGCCTTCTGCACTTCTTCCTCGGAATAAGGTGCAGTCACGTATATTACCTAAGTGGAGTGGTATCTTTGATTTAATTATGGAAAGTAATGGTTAGAATATAACGAAATTACTTGGTCAGATGTATACATCGGCAAATAATTTACCTGATCCTATGAATGAAAAATCAAAAAGAATTATAGTTTCTTCTCAGCAGATCTGACGCTTCTTTTAGTTACATCCGTAGATCATATGTTCCTTTAGTTATTGCCTTATTGGTATGGCTCAATTGCATGGAGAAATACAAGGCTATGGTTATGGTGGAACTGATCTAAGATAGAGTGCATCAAATTCTTATGCTATTACAATTGCTGCCCTGTTGGCCGAGAGGAAGTAACACTTGGTATGCCTGTTTGTACAAGTAGTGATGCTCTCTCTACAAGCTTATTTATCTAAGCGCCACATATGGAAGATGAACAATTTTCCATCCTCGAGACATCATGTGGTATATTTTCCATATTTTTTAGCCCAATCTGCAAAAACAATCCATATAGAGAGAATTGCGTACCTTTTCATTAATAAAAAAAACTACATGGATAATTCTAGTAAAAATAATGAGTATTGAGTTTGGACTAAGGAAATGGTGAGTGTAACATACACTCATCGGACTTATATGCTCGTCTCAAGCCACAATCCTTCTCTTTATCATGCTCGCTTGGCTATTTGTGTTCCTCTATTTGCTTAGAAATCCACGTACAAAACGCGCTTTCAATAATATCCATGGTTGTTGTTGCCTGCGCACAACAGCAAGGGTCATCCATTTATGATCGTTACCAATGTTTCTTAGCCTAGCGGCAACCTGCTAATTCTGCCAGGTTTTAATGGCCCACATGCTTTTATTATTAACCATGGACTTGTGTATGTCGTTGTTCGACAAGGGCTCTCCTTAGTATGGCTCTGTATTATCTACTGATATTTCCTGTCATCTACCACCCAAATCAAGAGATATTAAAAGGACTTGTGTTCCAATGTACTATACAATATATATTTTTTACAATGTACTAGATCTTTCCATGTGACATGATCCAACTACAATGCAAAAGTTGAACGATGAACCATTGGCATATCTAGAAACAAAAATACTTCGGTAATATCTAGACACGGAACTTTTAGCATATAAATAAAAACATCTAAGAAAAGCCTTGTATTATATAGAGATAACAATATATATTACCTTCAAACTCAACCAAAATGAGAAGTACACTTTTCATATGAATGTCCTCACAATTTGTGAATTAATTAAGTTTAGCACAAAACATATATGCACTCTTTCTATTTTATTTTACATCAAGTGCATGAAATTAGAAATACAAAGTTTAAAATATTTAACATTGTAATTTAGACAAGTGTTAAGCGAAAGACCTTACCTTCCACTTAGATTCAATAGTCAAAATTAATCTATCAAGTTGTCTGCTAAAGTTTGAAAGAGCAAATGACATATTTATAATAACACCAAAATATTGGGACAAATATTATTTACTATTATTTCTATCTAAGATGGAATTTAACTATAATAATTAAAATAAAGTAGGTTGAAATAATAAGAACCATGTGTCACTTATCTTCCGACTAGTTTCATTCTCACATGAACCTCCAGTAAAGAGAACGGAAAAAATGTGAACTAAGAATACAATCAAATTGATTTACTCAATAGATTTCAAGTAACTTTAAAAAAATATGCATGGTAGTTTTGTTCTTGGATTTGATGGTACACGATGGAGTATTCAAGTCGATATTTTAAGCTATAAATTTATTACAAATAGTGAAAAATATTTTTAGTAAATAATATGTAAGCGCCTAGTAGTTTATTTGACCTGTCAGCTCGATAGGGGTGTTGGATAAAAAAATATGAAGTTTTGTACGAAATTATTTTTACCATTTTGTTGAATGAAAATAACATAATTTTTTTACTAGAAACCGCCTTTCTAGATTCATTGTCTTACTCGCCTACCATTTATTAGATCATATTCCTTTAGTTAAAGTGGCACATCAATGAATAGGGATTTATTAGATCATATTCCTTGCGATGGTGAAGACAAGTTGGAAATCCATTTTCAAATGTAAATTTGACTTAGATAAGTGGAAGAAAAAACCAAGAAAAATGAGGAGAGCTCTCAAACGATGGCACATTTTTTTTGAAGGATTTTACATGAGAGGGCAAACATAAATTCTAGCTAAGTTGGGCTATTTATATAAGAAAAAAATAAATTGTGGCCTTCTCTATAACCAAGGAAAAATAGAGTGCTATTAGATTTAGCGTCAACTTCCTACATATGCTATATACGCCATTTAGCATGGTTTAGCACTAGTTTAGCACACTATTTCGTGATTAGCACCATAGCATGGACTCTTCAGATTCGTTATAGTGACGGTAAACGGGTGCTATAGCACATTATTTTTCAATGTCTATAACCGAAAGAGAGCTCAAACTAGTTTTGGATACTAGTGCAAAGAAATTGCTGGGGTGGAGAACTAAAGTAGAGACATAGAGTAACAAAAAAAATAAAGGAAGGTAATGCAAATACTAAAAAGAATTACATCGATCAGTGCTAGTGGTAGAAAGAAGAAGGATCATATTTCGGCTCTGTATTGCGGCAGTGTTGAAGTAATTGGAGATGAGTCTGATCAAAACACATTACTCAATTTACAAGGATCTTTTTGCTCATGTTGTTGTGACATCTATAAGATTGGATGGAATATATTGTTTCTAGATAACATACGATTACAGAGATATGTTAACTAAATTGTTCACTATGGAGGAGAAAAAGTTATCTTGAATGAAACAGAATAAACCCCGGTGGCCCTGATACAGTTTTGTCATGTTTTCTGGGAAGACAAGAAAGAACATCTCAATGAACTATTTGAAGCTCTTCATGTAGGAAAAAAAATAGATTTTGAAAGATTAATCACGGGATTATGCTACTCATACTAAGTACTTGACAGAGATGCAGTTCAGAAATTTATGCCAGACTTATTTTTTGGGTAAATGTCAGTTACTCCCTTCGATCCATATATAATAATAAAAGTATTAGCAAACGAACTTTGTTTCATAATCCATAAGTGGTGGATGATACCCAAACTACTTTCATCAAGAACATATATACTGGTTAAGACGCAAGGGAATGAATCCAATTAAGTCGCTCTCATGTCTACAGGTAGTCGCATGCAAGCCAGGTGCGTGTCAGCGGCAAATTAACACAGGCGGAAAACTAGCTTTGGCACGCCCTGCTCCCCGTGTCTTCATCTTGCTCGGGTCAACAGCGCTGCCCCCATCTCATAATTATCCGCTCCCTAAGGCATGGCATGGCAGCAGCGGGCAGGCAGGCATATGCCCTGCATCGCATCTGAACGCCTTCTTTGTCTCCTACCTTTTGTCTCTTCGTGTTCTCTCTCCTATCTGATGCCTCCTCTGCTCTCCTACGCAGCAACATTAAACACTGCGACTTCTCACTCACTGGCACTGCCGACCGCTCCATACCTCTATGTTCTCTCGTTAAATTGGCCGATCGACTGTGAGAGGTGTTGAGTTGGAGCGGTGTATACAGAAGTAGAAATAGCTAGCTAGAGGTGCGGCTTCTCTTTGCTGCCGTGTCGGTTGGTGTTGTCGATTTTTGAAGCTTCGAGCTCGATGACCATGGCGAGAGCAACCAGGGAGGGGAACGAAAGCGGCGGCAGCGCCGGTGGCGTGAGGCAATACAACAGGTCCAAGGTGCCGCGCCTGAGGTGGACGTCCGGCCTGCACCGCTGCTTCGTCCACGCCATCCGCAGCCTCGGAGGCCATCACAGTACGTCGTCCTCCTCGTGCATCCATGAGTGATGCGGCCGTGCTCTCATGCACAACGTTCTGATTAATGGCGTACATGTTGCAGGGGCTACGCCGAAGCGAGTTCTGCAGCTGATGGGGGTGGGAGGGCTCACCATCTCATGTCAAAAGCCATCTGCAGGTCGCTCCATCTCTCTTCCACTTGAGCATGCATGCATACATGCATGTATGCTCATAGTTTGTTTGCTTCTCAAGCTGATTTTATTTTCATGAAGTACACGTACTATTCGAACAAATTCACGAAATACCATGCATCTAGAGTTCTAGACTAGATGACAAGTACTGCACTAGTAATTAACTGATTCGATCGTCTCTTCTCATGTTGCCGGCCTCTTCAAATTATGCAGATGTACAGAAACATGACGAACGATCTCGGAATGCGAGGTATATGTTTGTTGCATACTTGCATGTCACATGCATACTTCATAGACACGTATAGGATTTGCCTATTTTGTTTTTCACCATTTTCTGTATAGGTTTCATCCTGGTTGCCTCCGAGTAGTATTGCCCTCTTTTTTAGCATTGAGATTATAAGAAACAAAAACTAGCAGGCATCCATGTTTACCCTGCGTATGTTACCATTTTTCCACTTTTCAAAAAGACTAAATATTCTTTTCTAGCTGTTGGGTCATGAGATACGTCGAGGCTCGGCAAAATAGCTAATCTGGCTTCCTAGTTTTAAAATAACAGAGACACCAGTAAAGCAAAAAAAGAAGTAAATTCATATATATTTGTCGGGTTATGAGTACGGGTGCAAGCCGTGTCCCGCTTCATCTGACGAAACTCATCAATTAGTTCATAATTAAGTCACCATAAAAATAAAAATAACAGTACACTTTTATTGTACTATTGAGAACAGAGTTGTAGCCCAAGCACACCCGAAAGGGTTCGAATCACAGCATGACGAATGCTGGTGTCTCACCTTTCTTCTTAATGATAATTCATCGGGGTCCTCCCTGGTGGCCTTGTTTTTTTTGTGCTATTGCCGTCGAGGCTGCTGCCCCCCCCCCCCCCGCGCTTTCATCCCTAGTTAGTTATGAGATTCGTCGAGTCTTGGCAAAATAGCTAACAAATCTAGTTGGTGTAAATAACAAAAACAATAGTAAAGCATAGAAAATAAATAGTTTTAAGTCGACACTAACAAAAATATGATCTACATGTTGAGACTCGCACATGCCTCTACAAAAGGATGATGCCATTTTTGCTAGTAATATCGACCAAGAAATAACATTTACATCGCAATCCTTGCTAAAATGTCATACATATAAGAT
This sequence comes from Lolium rigidum, assembly GCF_022539505.1. NCBI lineage: Eukaryota > Viridiplantae > Streptophyta > Magnoliopsida > Poales > Poaceae > Lolium > Lolium rigidum. The sequence continues at coordinate 24,375,255 of NC_061510.1, read as the reverse complement.
TTTTCAAAAGTCAAATGACGTAAATATGTAGAAAAAATTATCAACATCTAGGGGGGCGAATCAATACGCTAATATTTTCACACGGTATACATTTAATATTGTAGATATAGCTAATCTTCTCAATAAACGTGTTCAAACTTTACACCGTTTGACTTCTAAAAAATCTTATATCCATTGCATTGCGGCAAAGAGGGTGTATGTGGAATTGCCAATCTGGGAATCAGAAGAAAAAAAAAATACTTATCAATCCTCACTTGTCACCAACTGTCAATACTTTTCGCTCGCTTTATGCATCTTATCCATGGGTAGATACTGATACTTTATCCTTTATGCATGCACGCATCTACGTACTATGGTAGTACAGTACTCCACAGTCCACACACAATCAATATTTCTCTTTATGCCAACGGTGTGATCGATCAGGGATGCAAATGGAGCAGACGGATGAGAAGCGCACACACGGAGGAGGCAATGCCATGGAAGTCTGCACCGATAGAGAACAGTGTCACGACGATGAGTGCGATGTCCCCGGCAGCTACACACCAAAGCCTAGAAAGGAGTCGCTGCCGCTTCACCCCCAACTGAAAAGGTCGCTGCCTTTTTTCGTATTTACTCATTACCTGTTGAACAGAGTAGATTATATTCTCTGCCACTCTGTAGGCATTCCTGTTTTGCATTCGCTTTTTGTTCTTGCATCTTGAGGTGTCACATCAGTATATTCCAAGCTACTTAGATCTACCTGCAAGTTTAAAATACGAGAGAGCACACGGTGTGTTCTCGTGTATAGAATTATACATTTGATTTCGCAATGCGCATGCTTTTGTGTAGATTTTCATTGGTGATATCAGGTTTATATATCAAGTAATTCCCCTGCGTTGTCTTGTGTTTTTAACCACCGATTAGTTGCACCCAACAGCAGCGCAACGGAGACAAGACGCGAGGAGCGGGGGAACTGCGACGACGCGAGCGCGAGCCCCACAAGTCTGGCAAGATCCCAAGGAGGAGGAATATGCGACAGTACCGCCATGTCGTCGCCGCCGAACCTACTGCAGAGCTGCAGCGTCGCGTCAGGTGGATGCTACAGCTACGTGCGGCACATGATTCAGGCGCAGGCGGCGCCCATGGCTCGCCTGGTGGAGCCCGGTGCTTTGCCGCCGGGAATAATGCAGCAGCGACGAGCAGAACCGTGGATGCCAGCACGATTGCTCGGCGAGGATGGCGAACTCGCCGCCGTCTCCAGGCTCGAATTCCTGGGCTTCCTAGTGGCTCCGGTGCCGCCTCATCATCCTCCTGCCGGTGCCGCCCGCTGCGATGGCAATCCATTCGAGGTATGCCTACTCTCCGCCAAGATTAATTTACCATCGTGTCACGCAATGTAAAGAAGATCTAAATATCTTCTAACGACTGACGTGTTCGGCGTGCAGGCCAGAAGGATTCCCGTCAGTCCTGTTCCATACACGGCGGGCTCAGCCTGCACCGGCGGTTTCCACCGACTCGAACAGCCGGGCAATGCCGCCGGAGCCGACGCCTGGACGGCCGGATTCGCGAAGCTACCGTCCGTGGCCGGCGAAGGAGGCGGCGGTTGCTCACTATCGTTGTCGCTAGCACTGGCGTTGGATCCTGCTGGAAGCGGCGGCGGCGGCGAGGGCAGCATGCTCTCATCGTCGACAGCGTCGTCTGGGAGCGTGATCAGCCTCGATCTGTCGCTCTCCACGCTTGACTCGTAGGAACAACCAGGATGGGCCTTCATGGGCTTGGTGTGACTGATTTCGCCTAGTTCGGGTTCGACTTTGGGTCCAGCAACCTGCCAATGCGTGAAATATCAGCATCTGCTACTTTCTTTATAGCTTATCATGGCAAGCTCAGATAACAATGCTGGACCCAAAGTTGATCACTTTTATAAAATGTGAAATGTTACTAACGCTGAAAACATAAAATGTTCACTGCGTGGAATTGCTATGAAGAGTCTTGCAGTAAAAATAAAAGAGTGGTATGCACCTTTATATTTTTGTGCATGAATTAAGAATATCAGACACCTAAGTTCTAAAAGAAAAAAAACATAGCTGACGCATGCATCATACATGTTTGCAATTTCGATTCTGCTTCTCTATCTCCTGCCAGTAACGCATGCTTAATTTATATGTGAAGATGTGCTGCAAACATGGAAAAAAAACAGAAAAGTTATAAAACTGATGAACTGAAACCGATGTCGTGAAAAAACTTAAGCACGAGATTTCTCATAACTGTAAGCAACTTGGTGAGTACTCTCATTGGCTGCAAATACTCCCGTTTACTTCAAAAATTGTGAACAATCTCGTTTGCTGCAAAAATTATGAACAATCTGAAGCACAAGATTGTGGAAGGGGGGCGAACGAAACACGCGGCTATGTGCATGTACACAGTACATATAACCATGTCATCCTAGGTTAGTTAGCTCACGCTACTTGTGATCGCAAAGTTGCCGGTAATTCGTAACCGCCCTCGTTCCTAGATTGCAGTTTCTTTTTAGCTGTTGCTTCTGCATTGGTAGTGACGACAATGTTGCGGTTGCAGGTCTAGGCTGCCAATTGCGGCAGCGCACACGCTACTGCTGCCTCACTACTATATCTATATACCGTAATCAAGTTCATCTCCATATTCGACTCTGCACCTCTGCAGGGCCGAATGAATGCACCGGAGATATGGTTGTATGATTCAATCATGTCCATCGGGAAATCCCAATATTAGAATGTAACCCCCCCCCCCCCCCCCCCAAAAAAAGAATGTAACCCCAGAGATGGCATTCTGAAAGCCAGTATCCCCATTATCTCTTTCGGTTTAAGAACTTTGTCACCGTTGGCCAACTTAAAGAAATTAATTGGCATAGTTTACCCCAATTAAGCTCTGGAATTGCCAAGGTTAGCCCACCTGTCATGCCCTCGTGTTCACATTGCCGATCTCTAGGATGAAACGTGAAGGCATAGTTTAATTAAGGGAATATATAAATATCGTGTAGATATTGTCATCCGAGAAGTATGTGGCATACTTCTCGGCCGGGTAATCTGTGGCAAGGATTGACAAGATGGAGTTCATGGTGTAGAGCATAGGCTCATCCACCGGGTCAACGGTGTTTATGAACACATCTAGGATGGGGAGGTCAGAGCTTCTGTCGGACGAATCGAATTGTTCTCTCAGCATTGATAGCATGGGAGCACATTTTCTAGGCTTGAGTTTAGTGACTTGGTTTAGTAACCAAGTTACCCCAGACCAAAGATCCCCTACCACCAAGATCCACCGTAACCACATTGAATCTGAGTCTAGGTGCTCCATAATTATTCCAACCGCTTGGTTCTGGAGGGAACAGCGCGAAGCTCTTTTCTTTGTTGATACCAAGTGACATTGGATCCATGGTAAAAGTCAGAAGAAGAGAATATCATGAAGGCCGGATGGAAGGACTAGCTAAGGAGGTTCATGTCTCAGCGATGTTGAGAGACTTGCTTGGGGTTCCGGGCTTCACAACAGTGGTATGAAAGTGGGGGCGACAGCACAAGTGAAGTTCAGAGTCCTACCTTTCAGGGTGAAAACCTAAGGTCTGGCCTTAACTGTTGTGCCTAGCAATGACCTTGTTGGAGGCATTGTTTTGAGAGCGGGGGACTATCTCCAGGGTGAAAACCTAAGATCATTGGTTGGGCGACGACAGTGCTGGAGCACTGTCCCCTTCTTGGAGGCATTGCTTTTGGAGAGTCTATATTTCAGGTGTTGTCTTGGTGGTGGATGTATTGCTGTTGTTAGGCCTGAGATACTGTAGCGGGACTTTTGTTTCTTAGTTTTGTTTTCTCTTTTTGGCTGTGTGCATCCGTACCGCCATTAGGGTGTTACGTTGTTGCAGAGGCTGATAATTGGTATCTGCTGATATTAATATATTCCCTTTATCGATAGAAGATAAAAATCCTGTTATAGTATCTTGTAGCAGCTACACATACATCACAAAGAAACAACACATATGAAGTCCCAGTTCTCCAAAAGCGACGCCTCTAAGAAGGAAAGAGTGCGCAAGCGCTATCGTCGTCCAATCAAGAAACTTAGGTTTATATCCTGGAGAAAATCCCCATTCTCAAAACAATACCTTGAACAAGAACATTGCTAAGCACAACCAATTAAGGAGATGGGGTTTGAATTTTCAACTTAAAAGGTAGGACTTTGAACTTCTCCTATATTATCACTCCCACTTCCATAACGTTGCTACGCATCCCGAACCACCAAGAAAGTTGCTTATCGCCGGAAAGACTGAACCTACCATTACTAGTTATTGGATCTCGGCTTTTATCTTCACCATGGAACAAAAAAGATATGTCCCATGATGGAAATGGATAGCAGAGCGTCACGTCACTCCCTCCTAAAACCAAATAATGTAGCAATAGTTAGTGTGAGATGGAGAATGCTCAATATGTCCATGCCAATGCTAATCGAAAGCATAACGAGAAAACATTGATCGAACCGATACTATACAGGAGAGCGACCGTGAAGCGTCGTCCCTCCTCATCGGCGATGTCGCGGGTTTACCCCATTTCCGATGGCCTTGTGGCCTCAAAGGTGTAGCGAACCACGACCTCATTGAATATATAAGAAAATTACCATATGATCAAAGTTTTAAATAGCCTTTCGTGAGACCTGCCGCTACGGCTATGACATTTATAGGCTAAATGCGAAAAATCCGCTAATAGCCGGCTATAGATCTATTTAGCTCCTATTTAGCCTTTAATTTAGCCGCTAAACCTCATGTATTTTGAATTTCTCTTCTATTTTCGTTTTATTTCTTGTTTTCTGAATTTGCGTTTAATATAATTAGATAAAACTTGTAAGTTGAATGATTGAATACGTGTTTGCCTTGAATAGTTGAATAAGTTGTATCACGAATCGTGTTTGAGTCATAGTTAAAAAGGCTAAATTGAATAGCCCACTATAACCCGCCTATAGCCTTTTATAGCCTCCAAGAAAATCGAGGCTAGATGAGATAGCCGGCTACTTTAAACTATGCATATGATCTATTATCGAATAACAATAGACATAGTATGATCATAAAAACAGTAATTAAACTAATCATGCAAATGGACAAAATAGATGAACTGATTATACCTAGACCGATCACATCTACTCGAAACGCTAGACCTAGAAACTCTAGGATGATCTGACAGAGAGAGAGATGACACAAACACATACGATGCGTATTGAGCAGTGGAAACAATGACGGTGTTCTCTCCCATGTTGATGTTGCCGAAGAGGTCGTTGACGTCCAGAAAGAAATCATCGTTAGAGAACTTGTCGTCGGATGACGTCGCGTTGCCAGTAGTCGTGTGTAAGCATTGCCCAAAAACCTGATCGCCCTCACTCGTACATGTCTAAGAGAGGTGGGGTTCCGGAAGCCTACTGTCCTGTTCTTTGGTGCACGCCGGAAGACGAGACGAGGAAGACGATGGGGGTGTCATAAGGTTCTAGAAGGAGGTAGTCCCATGTCTTGTTGTATATCATCTAGGGTGTACGTCTCAGATTATATAGTGCACGTTGGGTAGGTCCTGGGATGCATCCCATGTCCGAGTCAACACACAACAACCCATGATCAAGAGAAAGTGGAAACAACTAAGTACCGCGTCTGTTAATGACTCGAAAATTAATACATATTAATTTCCCGTAGAGCAAAAATATAAAGAAGATGCATAGATAGGAGCTCAGCTCGGCTCAATCCCGCAACCCACGACGCGGTGCGGCGTGACGAGATGAGCGGGTGCCTGCGGAGGAGGAGGAGGAGGGTGAAATGCCTCTTCTCTTTTCACACCTTAGTGGGAGTAGATTGGCTCACCTTATAAACCTCTCCAACTCTCTCCCAACTAGTAATGTGGAAATAAATTTTAGTCCTACCTAGTGCAGCCATGCATATGAGCCAATGAGAATTTCAGAATTTGTATCCCACATGAGCCTAAGGCCAAACAACAACTTCCACAAATCCCCCACAAATTAAAGTCTCAGAGGCAAATTAATTTCCAGAACATTGTTTATATACCGGTGCGTGGTGAAGTGTTAAGTTGATCTTCTACTAAGAACTTTGTATCGAACTAGTTTGCAACTTTAATAGTAGACTATGCCTTGAACCACAAGTTTTCTGAGAACTTGCTTCACACAAAGCCTAGACCGATACTGGGCCGCCGCAAGGCTTCCCCGCGGTGTGGAACTTATACGTTATACTCCATGGCCTTTTATGAGTTTATTAGAGTGCACCCAACTCTCATGGGCTGAGACGTTTCACAGCCAGACTCATATAGGTGTGGTTCTTCAAAATATGTTTTGAAGTACAACATATTTGCTTAAATAAAGTCACTTAGAACACATTAATATTGATATCAACATGCCATGCAGATTAGGAGAGTATTACATATTCACAAAGTGTTAAATTTAATTTAGAGATACTCTCCTCCTAGGTGACCAACAACTTGTCTCTCATCTCTAATTCACGGGATCTCTTATCACATAGAGTGGGTTACCATCGTGGGCCATGTTGAGCACAAAAAAGCAATATGTTTTACATCACCTAAATGCATGAGTAGTGTTAGGATTTTAGTATTTTACCGCGTTGGCGTGCACCAATTCTATTTGTTTCATCTAATCTTAAAAATAAAGAGGATGATTCGCAACCAATGCAAAAGGGGGCAAATCTGGGCGAAGTAATGATGATTTCAAGCAATGAAAACACTACCAACAATTAACCAAACAAAGCCAAGGAAAAAAGTCATGACGAGATGATTCCAACTGTTTTAATGACCAGTGGTATGGTTTGGCCTGCCCATACCACTCGTCATTAGCACCGCCTCATCAAATATAATCCGCTCATGAAGTTTGATCTGAAAAGCAAGACAAAGATCCACCAGAAAACCACAATACCTAACCTTCAGGAGGGATCCAGAGGGGAAACTTGCAAGAAGGGATCCATCATCAACGCTGCTAGGATCACTGGAGGCCAAGCCATCGATCTTCATCACCATCATCGTCATCTTCATCATCACCATCACCATCATCATTGGGCATCTCGTTGTAATTCTTGACTTTGAGTTGGATTTGTACTTGAACCCCTTTGATCTTTCATTTTCAATTGATAGATTCATGATGATGCTATTTGCCTCCATGTGTGAGTAGATCCATTTGTTCTCGGGGAGATGGAGAAACTCTAGCCAAATTATGAAATGAAGTAAAGTTTGTTGATTGTCTAATAGTTATGAAGTGCGATGGTTCTTATCAACGATGTTGTGTGTTGTCAACCACACAATATTGCCCACGGGACTTTGGTAATAAACATCATTGTTTGTGGTTGGCGGTACGTGGGCGTACATGTGACATCAATCCACCACCTATGTCAATCATGTGTATATGAGGATAACAATGACCATAACCTATGGCCATGACCATGGGAAGACCCTTAATTACCAGACCTAGCACAACATGCGAATTGGAAAGGTAGTGACTAGGAGGGATGTGAAAATGGTGCTTCCTGGAAACATCCATATGAGATACCTTGCCACACACAAACATATATAAATAGAAAAAATGATATTCACAATCATCATACCTAGGCTAGTGGTGGATCCACGACTCCACAAGAATGCTGTACCCTTATTGAGTTTCAGTTAGTTTATTAGCAACCACGTAGTCTTGTTTACTTTAGTCGTTCATTTACTTTATTCGTGAACTCTCAAAAAGAACCATTATTACTTTGCATTGGATTTAAGGGCAACTTGTAGGTGCATCTAAGTGAAGGTAACACCAGGCGATTCAAACATTGACAATCAAGCTCTACCGTGGATTCAATACTCTTATTTTAAAAAAACTAGCTACACACGATCTTTGACCTTACAGATATCAAGCTGTTTTCTAGCGCTGCTGTCGCGGAGCTTAATTTTTTTTGAGTTATTTAATTATACTATTTGTACTTAGTTGTTTGTAGGTTTGAAGTACACACCATGGAAGTTTTTGGAAATCAATCCAAAACCAAAACTCTAAAGGACTTTGGAGAATAATTTAATGCCGCTCTATCAAACCTACATCCTAAGCTAAAAACTAATGAATATGAGGTTAACCCGTATCTACTCCAAATTCTACATACTAGAAAAATATTTGCAGGAGAAGATGATTCAGAAGACCCATATGCACACCTTGATTACTTTAATGATATATATGAAACCTTTAAGTTGAGAGCCTTTTATTATGATGAGATGAAACTGATTATTTAGTGAAACACTTTCAAGTAAGGCACTAGCTTGGTATAAGGCTTTATCCACTTAATTTAAACACAACTGGAAAATTTTATCACAAGATTTCTTGTCTTATTATTACCATATGAGTAAAACAACTAGAGAAATACACATGATGAGTGCATTTTTGAAGCATGTTTACCTTATGTTTTTGCATTTGTAACGATAGGATTTTGTTATTTTATGCCGCTTGCGCGCACCTTTTATGCTTGTTTCCACAAGATCCCAACATATGAAGGTACTGATGAACATATCATTTGGAGGTGTCAAATTGGATATAAATATGATATTTGAAGTGATTAAATTTATCTAAATGATTTTTCACGCACCTGGGTGAAAGGGAAAATCAAGGAAGCTCCAGAAGTGTTAATGACCGTTGGTACGGGCGAACCCCGCCCGTAACGCCTCGCCTCGTACCATGTGGTAACTGCCTTGCCTCAAAAAGTAGTTTCACCTCCCAAAGACGGATCTTACATCCAACATTCAAATAGTTTCACCACCCCCGTCATCAACGGCTGCATCTCCATCACCATCACCATTCCCATATCATCTACCTTCATCTTGTTGTATTTCCGATTTCTATTGTGGATTTTCACTTATATTCATCTATACACTCATATTAATTTCATATGCCTATGATGATGTCGTTGATTGCTTCTATGAGTGATACCTTGTTCTTGGGGAGATGGAGAAACCCTAGCAATATTATGATATGAAACCAAGATGGTCTATAACTTTGGTTCATGATTATGTGCTAGTTTTATCTCTAGATATTATGTGAAGTCGACCATGTAATAGTTTCCTTCTGGACAAGAGAGGGAATTATCGTTGGACATGTGGTAGTACGTATGGTGCTAAATGAGATAACGTGTCGGTGAGCTATTCATATGGTTAAGGGGATAAGGAGATTTTCACAAAGCTCATATCAACATATGTGGGGAAACCCTTAATTGCGAGGGATCGGAGTGGCTTGCTTATGATCATTGCAATGGTTATTCGGGATGAAACATGAGATGGCTTGTCTGTGATCATATTTTTATGGAGGTCTCCCCATACATGTTATGAATAAATACATAGACTTATCATAATCAAATGTAATACCCATGCTAGATCTAGATCCTACATTCCCGGCGAACACTTCGCCTTAGTGCAGTTTCATTATCATTTACATTGCATTTGTCTCTCTGTTTACTTTTACTTTCAGTTATTACTTTACACACAAAATAACTCTCTTTATAACACTCATATTTGAGATCAAGGGCATCTTACAAGTATCCTTTGATAGATAGTGACAAGGAGCATAAATACCTTAACCAAATAGATCTCCGTGGTTCAATACTCTTACTTTTGAAACCAGCTAGAATATACCTATGCACTTGCAGTCAATAAGCTATTTCTGGCTCCGTTGCCGGAGAGTCAAGCGCTTTTGGTATATGTTTTTAGTTGCTAATTTATTAATTGTTATACTAAAGTTGTTTACTAGTTTCAGGTAAACACCATGATTGCAAGGTTAATCCTCGTTAATTGTTATTTTGTATCAAAAAGTTCTGCAGGAGATGATCTTGATGAAGATCATTATGCTCATTTAAATCACTTTACTAAGATATATGGGACACTTAAATTGAAAGGTTATTCTAATGATGAATTGAAACTTAAATTATTTAGCATGTCTTTAACTAACACTGCTCTTGCTTGGTATAGAGTTTGTCCTGCAGAATCATTAAGTACATGGGATAAACTAAAAGGAGAATTCATATCTCGCTTTTATCCCAAAGTAAAATCATCTGGAGCGACATGAGCAATTAAAAATTTCAAGAAGCGCCAAGGTGAAAGTTTGGTAAGAGCCTACACAAAGTTCAGAGGTATGATTAATAAATGTCCCATCACGATCTTTTTCCATGGTATGTTTTACATATTTTCTATGGAGGACTTAACCAAGATAATAAAAATAAAATTGATTTAGCTCCGGACGGAGCTTTTATGGAATCCACTATAACAAAGGCTTTAGGCACTTCTAGAAAGAATTCTCCGTAATACATAAACTCGTGGTTTCGATTTAGGGGGCGAAGGTGGAATACAAGTGGATTATGATTGTCTCAATGCTTATAAAGAAACTGGTAAAGTAAAAGAGACAACTGATGAGTTCCATCTTGATGCTATTATTTTGCAAATTCTTCAGTCTATTACAGAGCAAGAAATAGTTGATCCGCCAATGGAGCCACCGAGGGAAAGACCCCCATATGTGGAACCACTTCTTTTCCCAAAGATTTTCTATTTATGCTTTTTCCCTATTTTGTTGGGATTTTCTTCTTGTGCGATTCCTTCACCAATATTGCGAGATTTTCCTGTTCCTAACCCCTCAACTAACCCCTCAAGAAACTCTCCCAAAGGTTCTTCTTCTTATATATATATTCAGATATAATCTACGAGATGACCTACCCAATTCCATGTAGAGGCAAGACTCTCAGTCTCATGGCTCCTTCGTGGGATAGTTTCAGACCTTGTCCATCAAGGCCAACGACTGTGACGTGCAAGGCCTTAACCCTAAGAACCAAGAGCACTCCTACGACTCGCATGATGCAGATGATGAAGACTCATATGATCCTGATGATGATTTCAACTATGATGTCCTCATCAACAAAGCCATAAATGGTTGGCAACAACCAGATCTGCTCGCTTGGTGGGGCCTAAAGATGAAGAAGAAGCAAAGAAGTCGCACAGGAAGGGCGCGTGGAGACAGCTCAAGATCATCATCACCAACTATCTTGTATGAAAACGCAAGAGATCTCCACGAGTTGATGCAGGTACATACGAGGAGACTACTACACACACTTCCACAACAAAGAAGCTCACTAGGAACCCTCGTATGAGTGTGAAGCTACAAGACGACTAGGGATTCTACTTCCGTGATGCGCCTTTTGTCCCAGAGAAGCCGGCCTCGAAGACTAAGCAGCGCCTTTTGTGCTCTAGAAGCATACCAGAAGGAAGAACTGATTCATCGGGAGGTGGTGTGTGATGCGCGTATAATTGACACGTTCGTTGGGAACCCCAAGAGGAAGGTGCGATGCGCACAGCAGTAAGTTTTCCCTCAGTAAGAAACTAAGGTTTAATCGAACCAGTAGGAGTCAAGAAGCACGTTGAAGGTTGATGAGGGCGGAATGTAATGCGGCGCAACACCAGGGATTCCGGCACCAACGTGGAACCTGCACAACACAACCAAAGTACTTTGCCCCAACGAAACAGTGAGGTTGTCAATCTCACCGACTTGCTGTAACAAAGGATTAACCGTATTGTGTGGAAGATGATTGTTTGCGAGAAAACAGTAAAGAACAAGTATTGCAGACAGGTTTGTATTTCAGTATAAAAGAATGGACCGGGGTCCACAGTTCACTAGAGGTGTCTCTCCCATAAGATAAAAGCATGTTGGGTGAACAAATTACAGTCGGGCAATTGACAAATAGAGAGGGCATAACAATGCACATACATGACATGATAAATATAGTGAGATTTAATTGGGCATTACGACAAAGTACATAGACCACTATCCAGCATGCATCTATGCCTAAAAAGTCCACCTTGAGGTTATCATCCGAACCCCTTCCAGTATTAAGTTGCAAAACAACAGACAATTGCATTAAGTATGGTGCGTAATGTAATCAATAACTACATCCTTAGACATAGCATCAATGTTTTATCCCTAGTGGCAACAAGCACATCCACAACCTTAGAACTTTCTCGTCATCGTCCCGCATTCAATGGAGGCATGAACCCACTATCGAGCATAAATACTCCCTCTTGGAGTTAAGAGCAAAAACTTGGCCAGAGCCTCTACTAATAACGGAGAGCATGCAAGATCATAAACAACACATAGGTAATAACTTGATAATTAACATAACATAGTATTCTCTATCCATCGGATCCCGACAAACACAACATATAGTATTACGGATAGATGATCTTGATCATGTTAGGCAGCTCACAAGATCCGACAATGAAGCACAATGAGGAGAAGACAACCATCTAGCTACTGCTATGGACCCATAGTCCAGGGGTGAACTACTCACTCATCACTCCGGAGGCGACCATGGCGGTGAAGAGTCCTCCGGGAGATGAATCCCCTCTCCGGCAGGGTGCCGGAGGAGATCTCCGAGAATCCCCCGAGATGGGATTGGCGGCGGCGGTGTCTCGGTAAGGTTTTCCGTATCGTGGCTCTCGGTGCCGGGGGTTTCGCGACGGAGGCTATTTGTAGGCGGAAGGGCGAGGTAAGAGGCGGCACGAGGGCCCCACACGCCGGGCTTGCGCGGCCAAGACCTAGGCCGCGCCGCCCTAGTGTGGCGGCGCCTCGTGGCCCCACTTCGACTCTCCTTCGGTCTTCCGGAAGCTTCGTGGCAAAATAGGACCCCGGGCGTTGATTTCGTCCAATTCCGAGAATATTTCGTTACTAGGATTTCGAAACCAAAAACAGCTGAAAACAACGAATCGGCTCTTCGGCATCTTGTTAATAGGTTAGTTCCAGAAAATGCACAAATATGACATAAAGTGTGCATAAAATATGTAGATATCATCAATAATGTGGCATGAAACACAAGAAATTATCGATACGTCGGAGACGTATCAGCATCCCCAAGCTTAGTTCTGCTCGTCCCGAGCAGGTAAAACGATAACAAAGATAATTTCCGGAGTGACATGCCATCATAACCTTGATCATACTATTTGTAAACATATGTAATGAATGCAGCGATCAAAACAATGGTAATGACATGAGTAAACAACTGAATCATAAAGCAAAGACTTTTCATGAATAGCACTTCAAGACAAACATCAATAAGTCTTGCATAAGAGTTAACTCATAAAGCAATAAATCAAAGTAAAGGTATTGAAGCAACACAAAGGAAGATTAAGTTTCAGCGGTTGCTTTCAACTTATAACATGTATATCTCATGGATAATCGTCAACATAGAGTAATATAATAAGTGCAATATGCAAGTATGTAGGAATCAATGCACAGTTCACACAAGTGTTTGCTTCTTGAGGTGGAGAGAAATAGGTGAACTAACTCAACATTAAAAGTAAAAAGAATGGTCCTTCAAAGAGGAAAGCATCGATTGCTATATTTGTGCTAGAGCTTTTATTTTGAAAACATGAAACAATTTTGTCAACGGTAGTAATAAAGCATATGAGTTATGTAAATTATATCTTACAAGTTGCAAGCCTCATGCATAGTATACTAATAGTGCCCGCACCTTGTCCTAATTAGCTTGGACTACCGGATCATCGCAATACACATGTTTTAACCAAGTGTCATAATGGGGTACCTCCATGCCGCTCTGTACAAAGGTCTAAGGAGAAAGCTCGCATTTTGGATTTCTCGCTTTTGATTATTCTCAACTTAGACATCCATACCGGGACAACATGGACAACAGATAATGGACTCCTCTTTAATGCATAAGCATGTGGCAACAATTATTATTCTCATATGAGATTGAGGATATATGTCCAAAACTGAAACTTCCACCATGAATCATGGCTTTAGTTAGCGGCCCAATGTTCTTCTCTAACAATATGTATGCTCCAACCATTAAGGTGGTAGATCTCTCTTACTTCAGACAAGACGGACATGCATAGCAACTCACATGATATTCAACAAAGAATAGTTGATGGCGTCCCCGAAACATGGTTATCGCACAACAAGCAACTTAATAAGAGATAAAGTGCATAAGTACATATTCAATACCACAATAGTTTTTAAGCTATTTGTCCCATGAGCTATATATTGTAAAGGCGAATGATGGTAATTTAAAGGTAGCACTCAAGCAATTTACTTTGGAATGGCGGAGAAATACCATGTAGTAGGTAGATATGGTGGACACAAATGGCATAGTGGTTGGCTCAAGGATTTTGGATGCATGAGAAGCATTCCCTCTCGATACAAGGTTTAGGCTAGCAAGGTAATTTGAAACAAACACAAGGATGAACGGTGCAGCAAAACTCACATAACAGACATATTGTAAACATTATAAGAATCTACACCGTCTTCCTTGTTGTTCAAAACTCAATACTAGATATTATCTAGACTTTAGAGAGACCAAATATGCAAACCAAATTAGCAAGTTCTAGGTGTTTCTTCATTAATGGGTGCAAAGTATATGATGCAAGAGCTTAAACATGAGCACAACAATTGCCAAGTATCAAATTATTCAAGACATTTTAGAATTACTACATGTAGCATTTCCCAATTCCAACCATATAACAATTTAACGAAGAAGAAACTTCGCCATGAATACTATGAGTAAAGCCTAAGGACATACTTGTCCATATGCAACAGCGGAGCGTGTCTCTCTCCCACACAATGAATGCTAGGATCCATTTTATTCAAACAAAAACAAAAAAACAAAAAACAAACCGAAGCTCCAAGCAAAGCACATAAGATGTGACGGAATAAAAATATAGTTTCAGGGGAGCAACCTGATAATGTTGTCGATGAACAAGGGGATGCCTTGGGCATCCCCAAGCTTAGACGCTTGAGTCTTCTTAGAATATGCAGGGGTGAACCACCGGGGCATCCCCAAGCTTAGAGCTTTCACTCTCCTTGATCATATTGCATCATACTCCTCTCTTGATCCTTGAAAACTTCCTCCACACCAAACTTGAAACAACTCATAGAGGGTTAGTGCACAATAAAAATTAACATGTTCAGAGGTGACACAATCATTCTTAACACTTCTGGACATTGCATAAAGCTACTGGACATTAATGGATCAAAGAAATTCATCCAACATAGCAAAAGAAGCATTGCGAAATAAAAGGCAGAATCTGTCAAAACAGAACAGTCCATAAAGATGGATTTTATTGAGGCACCAGACTTGCTCAAATGAAAATTCCCAAATTGAATGAAAGTTGCGTACATATCTGAGGATCACTCACGTAAATTGGCATAATTTTCTGAATTACCTACAGAGAGGCAGGTCGAAATTCGTGACAACAAAGAAATCTGAAACTGCGCAGTAATCCAAATCTAGTATGAACTTTACTATCAAAGACTTTACTTGGCACAACAATGCACAAAACTAAGATAAGGAGAGGTTTCTACAGTAGTAACAACTTCCAAGACACAAATACAAAATAAAAGTACTGTAGCAAAATAAAAAAAACATGGGTTATCTCCCAAGAAGTTCTTTCTTTATAGCCATTAAGATGGGCTCAACAGTTTTAATGATGCACTCGCAAGAAGTAGTAGTTGAAGCAAAAGAGAGCATCAAGAGGCAAATTCAAAACACATTTAAGTCTAACATGCTTCCTATGCATAGGAATCTTGTAAATAAACAAGTTCATGAAGAGCAAAGTAACAAGCATAGGAAGATAGAACAAGTGTAGCTTCAAAAATTTCAGCACATAGAGAGGTGTTTTAGTAACATGAAAATTTCTACAACCATATTTTTCTCTCTCATAATAACTTTCAGTAGCAACATGAGCAAACTCAACAATATAACTATCACATAAAGCATTCTTATCATGAGTCTCATGCATAAAATTATTACTACTCCCAACATAAGCATAGTCATTCTTATTAATTGTAGTGGGAGCAAATTCAATGAAGTAGCTATCATTATCACCATAATCATCAAATATAGGAGGCATATTATAATCATAATTAATTTTCTCCTCAATAGTAGGTGGATGATAGTCATCATTGTAATCATCATATATAGGAGGTATAGTATCATCAAAGTAAATTTTCTCCTCCATGCTTGGGGGACTAAAAATATCATGCTCATCAAAACCAGCTTCCCCAAGCTTAAATTCTTCCATAGCATTAGAAATAATGGTGTTCAAAGCATTCATACTAATAACATTACCATTAGCATGCATAAGTTCCATAGGTTTTTTAATTTTCTCTTCAAACACATCATGTCCTAATTCAATATAAAGTTCATAAAGATCTCTAATTTTTTTGTTGTTTTCCATTAAGCCTAACTAGTGAAATAAAAACATGCATGGAATTAAGTAAAGTAAAACAAGTAACTAATTTTTTTGTGTTTTTAATATAGAGAATGCAAACAAGACAGTAAATAAAGTAAAGCTAGCAACTAATTTTTTTGTGTTTTGATATAATGCAGCAAACAAAGTACTAAATAAAATAAGGCAAGACAAAAACAAAGTAAAGAGATTGGAAAGTGGAGACTCCCCTTGCAGCGTGTCTTGATCTCCCCGGCAACGGCGCCAGAAAACGATTGCTGGCGTGCAGTTGACGTGGGAGATAGAAATCTTTGTGGTGTAACTTTTCTTCAGGTCCCCGGCAACGGCGCCGAAAATGAGTCTTGATGCGCGTATAATTGACACGTTCGTTGGGAACCCCAAGAGGAAGGTGCGATGCGCACGGCAGTAAGTTTTCCCTCGGTAAGAAACCAAGGTTTAATCGAACCGAGTAGGAGTCAAGAAGCACGTTGAAGGTTGATGGTGGCGGAATGTAATGCGGCGCAACACCAGGGATTCCGGCACCAACGTGGAATCTGCACAACACAACCAAAGTACTTTGCCCCAACGAAACAGTGAGGTTGTCAATCTCACCGGCTTGCTGTAACAAAGGATTAACCGTATTGTGTGGAAGATGATTGTTTGCGAGAAAACGAGTAAAGAACAAGTGTTGCAGACAGATTTGTATTTCGAGTATAAAAGAATGGACCGGGGTCCACGAGTTCACTAGAGGTGTCTCTCCCATAAGATAAAAGCATGTTGGGTGAACAAATTACAGTCGGGCAATTGACAAATAGAGAGGGCATAACAATGCACATACATGACATGATAAATATAGTGAGATTTAATTGGGCATTACGACAAAGTACATAGACCGCTATCCGGCATGCATCTATGCCTAAAAAGTCCA
This sequence comes from Lolium rigidum, assembly GCF_022539505.1. Taxonomy (NCBI): domain Eukaryota; kingdom Viridiplantae; phylum Streptophyta; class Magnoliopsida; order Poales; family Poaceae; genus Lolium; species Lolium rigidum. The sequence continues at coordinate 24,358,095 of NC_061510.1, read as the reverse complement.
CCTTCAGATTATCATCCGAACCCCTTCCGAGTATTAAGTTGCAAAACAACAGACAATTGCATTAAGTATGGTGCGTAATGTAATCAATAACTACATCCTTAGACATAGCATCAATGTTTTATCCCTAGTGGCAACAGCACATCCACAACCTTAGAACTTTACGTCACTTTGTCCCAGATTCAATGGAGGCATGAACCCACTATCGAGCATAAATACTCCCTCTTGGAGTTAAGAGCAAAAACTTGGCCAGAGCCTCTACTAATAACGGAGAGCATGCAAGGTCATAAACAACACATAGGTAATAACTTGATAATTAACATAACATAGTATTCTCTATCCATCGGATCCCGACAAACACAACATATAGTATTACAGATAGATGATCTTGATCATGTTAGGCAGCTCACAAGATCCGACAATGAAGCACAATGAGGAGAAGACAACCATCTAGCTACTGCTATGGACCCATAGTCCAGGGGTGAACTACTCACTCATCACTCCGGAGGCGACCATGGCGGTGAAGAGTCCTCCGGGAGATGAATCCCCTCTCCGGCGGGGTGCCGGAGGAGATCTCCAGAATCCCCCGAGATGGGATTGGCGGCGGCGGCGTCTCAGTAAGGTTTTCCGTATCGTGGCTCTCGGTACTGGGGGTTTCGCGACGGAGGCTATTTGTAGGCGGAAGGGCAGGTAAAGAGGCGGCACGAGGGCCCCACACGCCAGGCTGGCGCGGCCAAGACCTAGGCCGCGCCGCCCTAGTGTGGCGGCGCCTCGTGGCCCCACTTCGACTCTCCTTCGGTCTTCCGGAAGCTTCGTGGCAAAATAGGACCACGGGCGTTGATTTCGTCCAATTCCGATAATATTTCGTTACTAGGATTTCTGAAACCAAAAACAGCGAGAAACAACGAAGCGGCTCTTCGGCATCTTGTTAATAGGCTAGTTCCAGAAAATGCACGAATATGACATAAAGTGTGCATAAAACATGTAGATATCATCAATAATGTGGCATTGAACACAAGAAATTATCGATACGTCGGAGACGTATCGGTGTGTCGGCCTCTCCTGAACTCAAAAGGATCTCAATACTATGCTAGGGAGGTTTTGTGGATGCACTACACACACTGACTTGGAGAAGTCTCTCTGCCACATATCAGCTTTGGAGGAGACTAACATGAAGCTTTGTACAACCGTGTCGAACGCCATCCCTCCACCTTAGAGAGAGCACCGCAATATCAAATAATCGTAAGGGGTTATTTGATCCCACTTAGCTTGATTCCAAGCTTGGTGAGATATATAACACCTTGTAATCTATCTTGAAGTTTTATCATGTTTGCTTTCTTGCAAACATATTGGTTTTTAAATTCCACATGTTTGCATTAGACGCATATTTAGCCCCCTTGGAGGAAGGAAATATTTATATCCAATGAATTCTTGCGCCATTAGTATATTTGGAGTATTCTCGATTTTATGATTATTGTATTAGATGTATGAATTATGATGAGTGCTATTTTACTTGTACTTTGCGATGATTTTAGGGTCTTCTACACTAATAGTACATCCTCGAAACATGCTTTTAACCCGCTTTATAAATAAAGCAACCAACCATCCATACATAGTACGAGACAACATCTCAAAGAAAAAATAAAAAGTCCGTTGGGGCCACATCACACATAAGCCCAAATAAGCCGACGCAAGACGTGAAGCAAAAGCGGAAGCGCGGCACCGAAGACGGAGGGCGTCGGTCAGCTCCTGCACGCTGCGGGAAGACGGCGTGCCCCCTCCAGCAAGCGACCAAGGATGGTGTTGTCCCGTTGCCTACACAACGGGTATCCACACTAATAGTACCAACAGGATTTGAGAAGAATTTTTGATTGTATGTTATAATCATTTGTTTGATTACAAAAGAAAGATTATTCAAAGCAAAAGAACTATAAAAGCGACGAGAATTAGATAAACAAAGTGCTATCAAAAGTTATAGTATCTCGACGCCATGTAAAGGGTCCAGAGTTCTTGGTCAAGACTACTGTTTTTTAGGAAAATAATTTGTTTCTTGATGGGCTGTGATGTTTTTGATAATGTGATGATGATTTTGATGGCCCGTGAAAAGAAGTAGTATGAAAAGTTCGGTGGCTTCTGAAATTACAACTCTGTCCAGTTGTTGAATCTTTCTGAATAACTTTTCAGCGTTTTTGTGTGTGTGGAGTGCAGCAGTAAGTGGGTCTTGCTTACGCAGGAGCATTGTTTCAGAAAGCTGAGATATAGTCATCATATGTTAAGATTCGACGATTCGTCAACTAATCGTTCCAGCCTAGAATCAGTTCGTATAAAAAAAGGTCATGCCCATATATCTTATTTTATGCTAGGGCCAAGGTATTTATAACTTCCTAAACAGTTTCAACATTTGCTAATAAAAGAACAAGACGATAGCTTCAGAGTTGAGCCGTTGACATATTCTTTTCCGCCATTGTTTCAGTTATAATTTTGCTTGGCCAAGCGCAAATGCTGGTTAGAAAGAACCAGAACGAGAACTAGAATAATGAGACTCGAATTGATCTTATGACCCACGAATCTGTAGATGCTTGTGAGAATTGTGAAATCTTTTTTTTTTCTGCAAAACCATACGTTTGTGTAATAAAAAAATAAATGTTCCAATGATACACTTTGGATTTGATCATGTGAACACACAAGACAAACAAAGAGAAATATAACTTCTACCATGACGATCACAATTGACAAATTGTTAGGATACATGCAGTGCAACGTTTGCATAAAAATAAACTCTATGATGACACACCAAGGTAGGGAGGGCGGTTCGCTTGAGTTGCTCAACCGTCCCTTTGCCCGGTGCTCATGACGCACTACGGAACCTCCACCGTGCTAGCGGCATAGGAGCCTACTTAGCGTCAGTGGCTTTGTGCCGCACTGGAGTGATCCAATATGTGGTTCCGCACGTTCCACCACTTCTCCGTTCATTTCCAATACTGATCGTGAAACACCATGAGCAGCAGGATGTTGAGGTCCGGAATTCGAAGTGAAATTCTTGATTTGCCCGTTCCTAGTCGTCATGGGAAAGAAATAAGAAAGAAATAAGAAAGAGATTATTCCCCTAGAGCTTGTCTAGTACAACCAGTACTCAAAATGCATCTCTGCGCGTCTACCCGACGCTTTTATTAGCCGCCTTGCATGCAAGCGAAGCGTTATTCACTGCAATTAATAGCTCACTGGATTATTGATGCAGTCAGTCAGTGCCCTCGATTATTCCTGATAGAAGGATCATGGTGCCCCGGAAGCATTCCATCCAGCAGCAGCATCTCCTTCAACCATTAGACGGACACGAGCCAAATTCAATGTGACGCACCGGAACTATGCAATTACTCATCTAATCCCATGAATAGTCACACAGGTTTATAAATTTTTCTTTTTCCCCATTTCTTTGTGATTTTGCTTTCCCTATGTTTTTGGAATTCTGTGATTACTTCTCCTCGTGGGTGATTCTCATCAAAGATAATCTTGCAAGTTGCAATTAGCAAGGAAGCAAAATATGTGTTTTTTGTCATCAGGATGAGACTATAAAACATCTTCTTATAATATTTATTTGCTAGATCTATATGGTCAGCCATCCAAATAAGTTCTACCTTATATCCACCTCATAGTGTTGCGAATATTTTGACTCAATGGTGCGGATTCTAGGTTTAACTTACTTATTAGGGTGGGAGTGACTGCCGTTCTCTGATCACAATAGTTATGTAGAAATGACAAGATTTTTAATAATTTTTTTTTCTCTTTTATAGGTCATATACCGATGAACAACTACACTCCGTTTGTGGTCGCCTCTACAGCGCGTGGAGCATCGAGATCTCATTATGAAGGTGTCTACTGATAACCCACAAGTATAGGGGATCGCGATAGTCTTCGAGGGTAGTATAACCCAAATTTATTGATTCGACACAAGGGGAGGTAAAGAATACTTATAAGCCTTAACAACTGAGTTGTCAATTCAGCTGCACCTGGAAAAGCACTAGCAATAGGGGTGATGTGAAAGTAGCAGTAATATGAGAGCAGTAGTAACAGTAACACAGCAGCAGTAATAGCAATATGAGAGCAATGGCACGAGAAGATAGTTGATACTACTTCCAATGACATGTAGAACAAGTATATGATGATGAAAGATGGACCGGGGTTCCCAGCGATCTACACTAGTGGTAACTCTCCAATAACAAGTGACAAGTGTTGGGTGAACAAATTACGGTTGGGCAATTGATAGGATTGATAAAGCATTAAGAAAGAACATCGGGCTTATTAATTATGTAGGCATGTTTTCCGTATATAGTCGTACGTGCTCGCAATGAGAAACTTGCACAACATCTTTTGTCCTACCAGCCGGTGGCAGCCGGGCCTCAAGGGAAACTACTGGATATTAAGGTACTCCTTTTAATAAAGTACCGGAGCAAAGCATTAACACTCCGTGAAAACATGTGATCCTCACATCACCGCCATCCCCTCCGGTTGTCCCGATTTCTGTCACTTCGGGGCCATTGGTTCCGGACAGTGACATGTGCATACAACTTGTAGATACAATCTAAGCAACAATATAGAGCTCAAATCTAAGATCATGGCACTCGGGCCCTAGTGACAAGCATTAAGCATAACAAGATTGCAGCAACAATAACTTCACAAACTTTATAGATAGACTAATCATAATGTATCATCCATCGGATCCCAACAAACACAACACCGATTACATCAGATGAATCTCAATCATGTAAGACAGCTCATGAGACCATTGTATTGAAGTACATGGGGGAGAGTATACCGACATAGCTACTGCTAGAACCCGTAGTCCATGGGGGGAACTACTCACGGAGCATGGCGGAGGCGGTGGCGTTGATGGAGATGGCTTCCGGGGCACTTCCCCGTCCCGGCAGGGTGCGGGACGAGTTCTGTCCCCCGAGTTGGAGTTTCGCGACGGTGGCGGCGCCCACAGAGTCTTTCCGGAGTTTCGTCAATTGGTACTGCGTTTTTAGGTCGAAAGGGATTTTATAGGCGAAGAGGCGGCGCGAGGGGCACACAGGGGCGCCACACCCTAGGCCGGCGCGGCCTAGGCCTGGCCCGCGCCGCCGGGTGGTGTGGTGGCCCCCGGCCCCTCTCCGACTCTTCTTCGGCGTTCGGAGCCTTCCGGAGAAAATAGGAGGTTTGGCGTTGATTTCGTCCAATTCGAGAATATTGCCCGAACAGCCTTTACGGAACCAAAAACAGCAGAAAACGAGAACTGGCACTGTGGCATCTTGTTAATAGGTTAGTTCCGGAAAATGCATAAAAACATTATAAAGTGCAAGCAAAACATGTAAGTATTGTCATAAAACAAGCATGGAACAACAGAAATTATGGATACGTCGGGGGCGTATCAGCATCCCCAAGCTTAGTTCCTGCTCGTCCCGAGCAGGTAAACGATAAAAAGAATAATTTCTGTAGTGACATGCTACTTACATAACCTTGATCATACTATTACAAAGCATATGAAATGAATGAAGTGACTCAAGGCAATGATCTATAGTTGCTAACGAATAGATAACATATAGCAAAACTTTTCATGAATAATACTTTCAAGACAAGCATCAAAATTCTTGCATAAGAGTTAACTCATAAAGCAATAAATTCAAAGTAAAGGTATCGAAGCAACACAAAGGAAGATATAAGTTTCAGCGGTTGCTTTCACTTGTAACATGTATATCTCATGGATATTGTCAACACAAAGTAATATGATGAATGCAAATATGCAAGTATGTAAGAATCAATGCACAGTTGACACAAGTGTTTGCTTCTAAGATGGAAGGAAGTAGGTAAACTGACTCAACATAAAGTAAAAGAATGGTCCTTCAAAGAGGAAAGCATCGATTGCTATATTTGTGCTAGAGCTTTGGTTTTGAAAACATAAAGAGAGCACAAAAGTAAAGTTTTGAGAGGTGTTTGTTGTTGTCAACGAATGGTAATGGGTACACTAACTACCTCGCCAACCGGACTTCCAAGAGCGGCTCCCATGAATTTTTATTTTTGGGTGGCACTCCTTCCAACCTTTCTTTCACAAACCATGGCTAACCGAATCCTCGGGTGCCTGCCAACAATCTCATACCGTGAAGGAGTGCCTTTTTATTTTAGTTTTATTATGATGATGACACTCCTCCCAACCTTTGCTTACACAAGCCATGGCTAACCGAATCCTTCGGGTGCCTTCCAACAATCACATACCATGGAGGAGTGTCTATTTAGTTTAATTAATTTGGGACTGGGAATCCCATTGCCAGCTCTTTTTGCAAAGTTATTGGATAAGCGGATGTGCCACTAGTCCATATGAGAGTCCGTCAAAAGTAAATGACAAGGTTGAAAGCTAAACACCACATACTTCCTCATGAGCTATAAAACATTGACACAAATCAGAGGTAATAAATTTTGAATTGTTTAAAGGTAGCACTCAAGCAATTTACTTTGGAGTGGCAGAAAATACCACATAGTAGGTAGGTATGGTGGACACAAATGGCATAGTGGTTGGCTCAAGTATTTTGGATGCATGAGAAGTATTCCCTCTCGATACAAGGCTTAGGCTAGCAAGGTTGTTTGAAGCAACCACAAGTATGAACCGGTACAGCAAAACTTACATAAGAACATATCGCAAGCATTATAATGCTCTACACTGTCTTCCTTGTTGCTCAAACACTTTTACCAGAAAATATCTAGACCTTAAGAGAGATCAATTATGCAAACCAATTTTAACAAGCTTTACGGTAGTTCTCCACTAATAGGTTTAAACTACATGCAAAAACTTATGATCCACTTGAGAGCTCAAAACAATTGCCCAAGTGTCAAATTATCCAAGACATATGAGGTATTTTCCTTTTCCAACCAAATAAAGATAAGTATTGTAGCTTCCAACTTTTATCATTGAACATTAAAAGTAAAACGAAGAACAAGTGTTCATATGAAAAAGCGGAGCGTGTATCTCTCCCAATCAAGGATTGCTAGGATCCGATCTTATTCAAACACAAACAAAACGAAAATAAACACACGGACGCTCCAAGTAAAGCACATATGATGTGACTGAATAAAAATATAGTTTCAGGGGAGGAACCTGATAAGTTGATGAAGAAGGGGATGCCTTGGGCATCCCCAAGCTTAGACGCTTGAGTCCTCTTGAAATATGCAGGGATGAACCACGGGGGCATCCCCAAGCTTAGACTTTTCACTCTTCTTGATCATATATCATCCTCCTCTCTTGACCCTTGAAAACTTCCTTCACAACAAACTTCTCATAAACTTCATTAGAGGGGTTAGTACTCAAAAAATTTGAATCCACCTTGGTCCTGTAGTGGCACATTGCAAGAACTCAATAAAACATTAGCTACAGCTCTCTACGTCTAGAAAAGCTCGCTTAAAGTCCACAAGAGACAATGCAAAAAAAAAAGAGACAGAATCTGCCAAAACAGAACAGCCAGTAAAGACGAATTTTAATAAAATACTTCCGTTGCTCAAATCAGAAAACTCAAAACTAATGAAAGTTGCGTACATATCTGAGGATCACTCACGTAAATTGGCATAATTTTCTGAGTTACCTACAGAGAATTTTGCCCAGATTTGTGACAGCAAAGAAATCTGTTTCTGCGCAGAAATCCAAATCTAGTATCAACCTTCGATTAGAGGCTTCACTTGGCACAACAAAACACAAAACTAAGATAAGGAGAGGTTGCTACAGTAGTAAACAACTTCCAAGACACAAATATAAAACAAAATACTGTAGCAAAATAACACATGGGTTATCTCCCAAGAAGTTGCTTTCTTTATAGCCATTAAGATGGGCTCAGCAGTTTTAATGATGCACTCGCAAGAAATAGTATTTGAAGCAAAAGAGAGCATCAAGAGGCAAATTTAAAACACATTTAAGCCTAACATGCTTCCTATGCAAAGGAAACTTGTACACAAATAAATTCATGAAGAACAAAGTGACAAGCATACTAAGATAAAACAAGTGTAGCTTCAAAATTTTAAGCACATAGAGAGGCGTTTTAGTACCATGCAAATTTCTACAACCATATTTTCCTCTCTCATAATAATTTTCAGTAGCTTCATGAACAAACTCAACAATATAACTATCACATGCAGCATACTTTTCACGATTTCCAAACACATAATTTTTATCAAGTTCAAGAATAGTGGAATTAAAACTTTCAAACTTACTTTTATTAATAATATAACAAGGTAGTTGATCAATCTCAAGAGATATGGGACACATAGAATAAGTCAAGAACTCTCCAATCCCATTTTCATTAGTAGTACAATTAATATTATGAAGTAACATAGGACCATCATCTAGAGCTTTATCATAGACATTTGCTAAGCACAATTCTTTAGTACCATGCATTTCGACATCAGGCACAAACAAAGCATTATCATAAGATTTATCAAAGTAGCATGGATTATCATATATAACAGTAGCATAATTATTCTCACAAGTTTTACTCATAGGGAATATTTCAAGAGAATCCACAGGAACATAACATTCAACCTCTTCCGGTAAGCATGGAGGACAATCAAATAATGTAAGAGATAAAGAGTTACTCTCATTAGAAGGTTGGCATGGGTAGCTAATCCATTCTTCCTCCTTTTGTTCGTCGCTCTCCTCTTCTTTTTCATCCAATGAGCTTTCAAGTTCATCAATTTCCTCCTCTTTTTCATCCAATGAGCTTTCGGGTTCATCAATTTCTTCTTCCACCGGTTCCCGCAAATTGTGAGTGCATTCTTGTGCATTAATGTGTCTCTCTTTATAATCAAGGATATAAGGATTCCTACTCGTAGCATTCTATGCAAGAATTAAGGATAGTAGAGACATAATCTTTAAGGCCCTTACAAACAACACAAGTTTCATAATTCTCAACCATGAAGGATTCTATCTCGGAGGCTCCCATAAATAAGACAAATTGTTCTACCTCTTCGAACCCATAATGAATATAGCAATTCCGATTATAGTTCTTAATTAAAAATTCCTCACTAAAGCCACATTGAAATTTAAGATGTTTAGTATCCTGTTGAGAGCAACAGTTTATATCATGGCGTTCAAGCAAGATTTTAGCAATTGTATTCAATTTTTCTATCATAGCACTCATTATTTTACCAGTTCTTGATTCTCTATAACAATTATAACATTCTATAAGCTCCAAGTAGGTTGTTGGTTCTCCCATAACAGAAGTTTTTAATTTTTTGGTTTTTCAAATTTTTATGGATTTTTGGGTATATGAGGAAAATAAAACAAAACTGAAATAAACTAGACAAAAGTAAACTAAGCAAAGTAATACTAGACAGAAATAAACTAAGCACAAGTAAATTACGAAAAAGTAAACTAAGCAAAACAAAATAAAATAAAACAGAGAGAGAGGTAGAGTGTACTCCCCAGGTGAACTTATGAGTAGAGCTATGCCTCCCCGGCAACGGCGCCAGAAAACAGTCTTGATAATCCACAAGTATAGGGGATCGCGATAGTCTTCGAGGGTAGTATAACCCAAATTTATTGATTCGACACAAGGGGAGGTAAAGAATACTTATAAGCCTTAACAACCGAGTTGTCAATTCAGCTGCACTCGGAAAAGCACTAGCAATAGGGGTGATGTGAAAGTAGCAGTAATATGAGAGCGAGTAGTAACTAGTAACACGACAGCAGTAATAGCAATATGAGAGCAATGGCACCAGAAGATAGTTGATACTACTTCCAATGACATGTAGAACAAGTATATGATGATGAAAGATGGACCGGGGTTCCCAGCGATCTACACTAGTGGTAACTCTCCAATAACAAGTGACAAGTGTTGGGTGAACAAATTACAGTTGGGCAATTGATAGGATTGATAAAGCATTAAGAAAGAACATCAGGCTTATTAATTATGTAGGCATGTTTTCCGTATATAGTCGTACGTGCTCGCAATGAGAAACTTGCACAACATCTTTTGTCCTACCAGCCGGGGGCAGCCGGGCCTCAAGGGAAACTACTGGATATTAAGGTACTCCTTTTAATAAAGTACCGGAGCAAAGCATTAACACTCCGTGAAAACATGTGATCCTCACATCACCGCCATCCCCTCCGGTTGTCCCGATTTCTGTCACTTCGGGGCCATTGGTTCCGGACAGTGACATGTGCATACAACTTGTAGATACAATCTAAGCAACAATATAGAGCTCAAATCTAAGATCATGGCACTCGGGCCCTAGTGACAAGCATTAAGCATAACAAGATTGCAGCAACAATAACTTCACAAACTTTATAGATAGACTAATCATAATGTATCATCCATCGGATCCCAACAAACACAACACCGATTACATCAGATGAATCTCAATCATGTAAGACAACTCATGAGACCATTGTATTGAAGTACATGGGGGAGAGTATACCGACATAGCTACTGCTAGAACCCGTAGTCCATGGGGGGAACTACTCACGGAGCATGGCGGAGGCGGTGGCGTTGATGGAGATGGCTTCCGGGGGCACTTCCCCGTCCCGGCAGGGTGCCGGGACAGAGTTCTGTCCCCCGAATTGGAGTTTCGCGACGGTGGCGGCGCCCACGGAGTCTTTCTCGGAGTTTCGCCAATTGGTACTGCGTTTTTAGGTCGAAAGGGATTTTATAGGCGAAGAGGCGGCGCAGGGGGCACTCGGGGCGCCACACCCTAGGCCGGCGCGGCCTAGGCCTGGCCCGCGCCGCCGGGTGGTGTGGTGGCCCCCGGGCCCCTCTCCGACTCTTCTTCGGTGTTCTGGAGCCTTCCGGAGAAAATAGGAGGTTTGGCGTTGATTTCGTCCAATTCCGAGAATATTGCCCGAACAGCCTTTCTCGGAACCAAAAACGGCAGAAAACAGAACTGGCACTCGTGGCATCTTGTTAATAGGTTAGTTCCGGAAAATGCATAAAAACATTATAAAGTGCAAGCAAAACATGTAAGTATTGTCATAAAACAAGCATGGAACAACAGAAATTATGGATACGTCGGGGGCGTATCATCTACACGGTTGAAGGATACGACGAGAGATATTTTTCGCCAACATGGATGGCGCGTGGTCCGCTGATTGGCCCTCCTTCGTCTTAGGCGTGTTTTATTTACGTTGTTGAACTTGTGCTCGAGAGTCTCTTCTTTAGTTTTTTTTTTGACAGAACACAGCACTTTATTAATCACATAACATCAATACAAAGAGTCTTCCGGATCGACACCGGAGCAGAAAACGATATAAAACCTGGACTAGTTACATCGCAGGACCTAGCCAGAATATGTGCTGCTTCATTCAAAGAACGATTGACATGTCGAAAGGTGGCCGAGTCAAAACCCGCCACCAAAAGCTTGATGTCCGAAACCACAGCTCCCACCATAGAACGATCTGGTTTGCAAGAATGAATGCGCTGGATGAGGGACAAACAGTCAGAAGCAAAAATCACCTTCGTGTATCTATGCTCTTTGGCGACAGTCACCGCCCGAAGCAACGCCAAAGCTTCAGCCAACTCTGGAGAAGTGAAACCTCGGAGAGGCTCACTGACCGCCAAAACGCAAAGACCTGTATGATCTCTGAAAACTGCACCTACAGCCATCCGAGGTTGCACCGGAAACAATGCGGCATCGACATTCACCATTACCTCTCCAGTTGGTGGCGGTGTCCATTTCAGAACTTTGCTGGACTCACACCTGGAAACTGGTTTGGTTTTAAAACAGTGCAGAACAATCATGTCAACATACGTAGTGATCTTCGTACTAGTTTGTTTTGGATCAGGGGTTTGTTTGTTATTCCTTGCATCATTCCTTGCTTCCCATATATACCAACACCCCACAGCCAAAATCGTTGCCTCCAACTCAGAAGCTCGCATAAGAAAATTGAACAACCACAATTTCGGTGACACAAAGTCACTGCGTGCCAGCTGAAAACTGAAAGAATTCTTGAACCAACGCCAAACTTCCCTCGCGAATTGACACTGAAGAAAGGCATGCTCCACATCTTCCTCCCTTCCGCAAAATATACAAGCATCACTCGCAGGGATATGGCATCGTACTAGCTGAACACCACTAGGCAAACAATCATGAGCAAATCTCCAAAGTTGAATTTTCATCTTGCCCGGTGCGTTAATTTTCCAGATCATCTTCCAGTTTTTGTCCTCATTAGCAGCCGAGGATGAAGAACCCCCTGATAACCCACAAGTATAGGGGATCGCAACAGTCTTCGCGGGAAGTAAAACCCAATTTATTGATTCGACACAAGGGGAGACAAAGAATACTTGAAAGCCTTAACAGCGGAGTTGTCAATTCAGCTGCACTGGAAACAGACTTGCTCGCAAGAGTTTATCAGTAGTAACAGTTTTATAGCAGTAGCAGTAGTGAAATAACAGCAGCAGAGTAACAAAGACAGCAGTAGTGATTATAGTAAACAGCAGGATTAAAATACTGTAGGCATAGGGATGGACGACGGGCATTGCATGGATGAGAGAAACTCATGTAACAATCAAAGCAGGGCATTTGCAGATAGTAATAAAGCGGTATCCAAGTACTAATCAATCAATAGGCATGTGTTCCATATATAGTCGTATGTGCTCGCAATGAGAAACTTGCACAACATCTTTTGTCCTACCAGCCGGTGGCAGCCGGACCTCTAGGGAATCTACTGGAAATAAAGGTACTCCTTTTAATAGAGCACCGGAGCAAAGCATTAACACTCCGTGAACACATGTGATCCTCATATCACCGCCTTCCCCTTCGGTTGTCCCAATTTCTGTCACTTTGGGGCCTCGGGTTCCGGACAACAATACGTGTATACAACTTGCAGGTAAGATCATAAAACGATGCATATCATCATGAAACAATAACATGTTCAGATCTGAGATCATGGCATTCGGGCCCTAGTGACAAGCATTAAGCATAACAAGTTGCAACAATATCATAAAAGTAACAACTACGGATACTAGGCACTATGCCCTAACAATCTTATGCTATTACATGACCAATCGCATCCAATCCCTACCATCCCCTTCAGCCTACAACGGGGGAATTACTCACACATGGATGGGAGAAACATGGCTGGTCGATGGAGAGGCGTCGGTGGTGATGATGGCGATGATCTCCTCCAATTCCCCGTCCCGGCGGAGTGCCAGAACGGAGTTTCTGGTCCCGAGACGGAGTTTCGTGACGGTGACGGCGTACTGGATGGTTTCTGGCGACTTCGACTTCTCGTCTCGCGTTTTTAGATCGAAACCCTTAAGTAGTCCAGAGGGGGGCGTCAGAGGCTGGCCGAGGGGGCCACACGCTAGGGCGATGCGCCCCCCTTACAGGCCGCGCCGGCCTAGTGTCTGGGGGCCCTGGGCCTCCCCCAGGCCTGCCCTTCTGGCTCCGTGATTCTTCTGAAAAAATAAGCCCTTCGACATAAATTCTGAGGATTTTCCTGAAAGTTGAATTTCTGCACAAAAATGAGACACCAGAGCAATTCTGCTGAAAACAGCGTTAGTCCGTGTTAGTTGTATCCAAAATACACAAATTAGAGGCAAAACAATAGCAAAAGTGTTCGGGAAAGTAGATATGTTTTAGACGTATCACCCCCGCCCTGCCTGCTACGTGAGACAAAGAACTTGTCTGATCTAGCGAAGTTGTAGGCTGACTTTACTGAATAAATACAGTTCTTAGTATAAGGCCAGCGAACAAAATCTCCCCCTTCCTTGCAAATCTGAATCTGCATGATTTGGTCAGCCGTTTCCTCATCAAAGAAAGCATATACAGTCTCAGGAATCCACGATCTAGTCTGATCATCAATCAAACAGTGCACAGTTGCAACATCAGGGATAGTTTTGACAGGTCGGAGCATGTAAGGAGGCCGAACTGGAATCCAATTATCTGAGGTGATCTTCACAGATCGTCCATCCCCAATGCCCCATTGCATACCTCGCTGCAGTAGATCACGACCAAACAAAATGCTTCGCCATGTATACGAGGATGACCGAGGCTTTGAAGCATGCCAAAAATCTGTGTAGGGGAAGTACCTTCCTTTTAAGACCCTGGCACACAACGAGGAAGGCTCGGTGAGTAGTCTCCAGCCCTGTCTACCAAGCATAGCCTGATTGAACAAGACCATATCTCGGAAGCCCATACCGCCGAGAGTTTTAGGCGCAGAGAAACACTCCCAAGATCTCAAGTGAGGTTTCCTTTTCCCATCCTCAATACCCCACCACTGAGTTGCCACGGTGGATCGCATCTTAACACATGTTGAGATAGGGATTTGGAAACAAGTCATAACATATGTAGGAATAGCTTGGACAACAGCCTTCAAAAAAGTTTCTTTCACAGCTCTAGACAAAGGCCGATCCGCCACACCATTGATACGCTTCCAGATCATTTCATAAAGAAAATTAAACGTGGCTGTCGGGGAGCGCCCAACTGAAGTTGGCATACCCAAATATCTTTCATTGAGTATCTCGCTCCGAACACCCAGGCTGTCCTTCACTCTATTCTTGACCACATCATTACACCGGTTACCGAAGAAAACCGACGATTTGTCCAAATTTACTTTTTGTCCAGATCCATGCAGTATGTCTTCAATGTAACCTTAAGGGCCTCCACACTCCTATCATCACTCCGAGCAAAGAAAATATTGTCATCTGCAAACAGTAAATGTGATATAGGGGGACCGAGTCTACCATTTTTTATTCCATAGAGCTCACCACGGTCCTCCTTTTGTTGCAGTAAACATGACAATCCTTCAGTGCATAAAAGAAAAAGATAGGGACTAATGGGGTCCCCCTGGCGAATGCCCCTAGATGGCACCACCGTTTCAGTCAGCTCGCCGTTAACACGGACAGCATAGCGAACACAAGTCACACACCTCATGACTGATTGAATCCACGAAGGTGCAAAAACAAGCTTACTAAGACATCCCTGTAAATAGTCCCACTCCACTCTATCATAAGCCTTCATCATGTCAATCTTAAGAGCAAAGTATGGGCTCTTGCATCGTTGATGTCGAATAGTATGCAAACATTCGAAAGCAATAAGAGCATTGTCCGTAATAAGTCTTCCAGGAACAAAAGCGCTCTGCTGTTCAGAAATAATAAAGGGCAGAATCAACTTCAACCGATTCACCAACACTTTGGAAGCAATCTTATAAATTACGTTGCATAAACTGATTGGTCGGAAGTTCTTCAGGTGTTTCGGTTTTGTAATCTTTGGGATGAGAACAATGATCGAATCACAAAACCCCTCCGGAACTTCACCTCCCTGGATGAAGGCCCTAACAGCATTACAGATTTCTTCCTTAAAAAAGTCCTAATGAGTCTGATAGAACAACGCAGAAAATCCATCAGGCCCGGGCGCTTTAGTTGGACCCATTTGAAATAAAGCGGCTCCAATCTCATCATCAGTATATTGTTTGCAAAGCTCCTCGTTCATATCAGCCGTCACTTTATTTGGAATAGCATCCAACACTGCATCCACTGAAGTACAAGTCTGTGAAGAGAAAAGGCCCTCATAAAAATTGTGAACCATACCTTTAATCTCTGCTTGCACCTCACATTTTGAGCCATCCGCACGTAAAAGCATATCAATTTTATTCGCTTTACGGCGTGTCGTAGCCCTCGCATGGAAGAAGGAAGTATTGCGGTCACCCTCTTTGAGCCAATCAACACGGGATCTTTGGCGAGCCATAATTTCCTCCCATTCAAAAAGCTCGCAAAGCTCATGCTCCGCCTCCTTTTCTTCCACAGAATTTTGCTCAGTCAGCTCACGTTCACGGATATCACGTAACTTCCCCTCGAGCTGCCTGATCTTCTTTCTGACCGAACCAAAAGTGGCACGGCTCTAGTCTTTTAGAGACGACGCAACATGGTTTAGAGTTGACCACGTGGCCTGCAGAGGCGCAGCCCCACTTCTCTTCTCCGCCCATGATTTCTCGAGGACGTCTTTATAGTCAGGAGCTCTCAGCCACATCGCCTCGAACCTGAAACCATGCTGCACCGGGTGACGCACCTCACTTCGCGAACTCCTCATCAATGAGATGAGAATCGCATAGTGATCTGAGGATGTAGTAATAATATTCTCCACCGAGCAGGCCTCAAACATACCCGAAAAACTCCCATTTGCGACAGCCCTGTCAAGCCTAGCCTTCACATTACTATCAATACCCTGTCGATTGCTCCATGTGAATTTTGGGCCCTCAAAACCCAAGTCCATCAACTCGCAATCTTGAAGGCAGTCACGGAAAGCATTAATCTGTGATTCGGTCCTATTCCGAGGCCCTAGATATTCATCTTGGCTCAACACCTTGTTAAAGTCCCCACAACATAACCAAGGACCATTCCACTGAGCTCGCATAAACCGGAGAAACTCCCAGAACCCGTGCCGACGTTCTCGACGAGGTTCACCATAGACAAAGGTTGCTCTCCATTTTATTCCGTTCTCCGGTGTGATATGAACATCAATACACCGTGAATTACAAGGCATAACAGAAACAAAAACAGAAGATAACCAAAACAGGACCAAGCCACCGCTTAGGCCAGAACTACTCATAGCATAACAACCAGAATAACCCAACGACCACATGAATCTTTTAACTCGGGCATCCCCCATCTTTGTTTCAGAAAGAAAGAGGAGGGAGGGCCGATGAACTCTCACCAACCATCGGAGCTCGCCAACTGTCGCGTCCGACCCCAAACCGCGACAGTTCCAACATAAGATCCTCATTGCGTTTGGCGGGGCTGCTCAACAGCTCCCGCCTGATCCGCCGATCCATTGGTCACACTTCTTCTTTTCTTATTGGAGTCATTACCCGCTGCGTCATTAGCCAGTTCGTCGCCAACAACGGGATCTGACCCCATATCACACACCACCATAGCTAGTGGGTTCACCGGTTCAGCTGTCAGCATAGTAGTGTCCCTCGGCCGATATTCCTGTACGTTTTTCCTTTTCTTTCCAGAGACCATCTTTCCATCGTGAGCAGCATTTTTTGCATGAGCCTTCCCTTTGCCCTGCATATTTGTTCTAGCACGAGGGTGCAACTGTCCATTCTTAACCGTGGACGAGGCCTCGGCTTGAGGAACAGACTGATCCTGACCCACTGCTCCACTAGTATTGCCCGTCTGGTTTGCCTTTTCCTTCGCCGGTGAAGACGAACGGCCCTTGCCAGCCGACACTGACCCACTCGACGACTGAGTCCCTTGATACTTCTTCTTTTTCTCATCAGCAGCACACAGTCTGTCTGCCGAGTACGGCAGTTTCCCTTCAGCATCTCTCTCCCCAGGATTCAGACATTCAATTGAGGAATGACCGATCTTGCCGCAAGAGAAACAATAACGGGGAAGCAAACAGAGCTTGGCTCTGGTGGTTAGGTCCCTTGTGGTGGAACCAGCCCACCCAGGTTCAAGTACTAGACTTGACATGGGTGTTTGCATTTACCTGGATTTATTCCAGGATTTAACCGGCGCTACGCTTTCAGTGGTAGGTGACGTGCCCGTCAACAGCGAGGCGCCAGTGGTGACTTCGTCAACTTCAAGATATGCCGGCTCAGTCCCTCGGAGGTGCTCATAGAGGTAGGGTGTGCGTGCGTGCGTTCATAGGGGTGTTTGTACGTGCGTGTTTGTGAGCGTCTGCGTTGTACTGTGTTCTCAAAGAAAAAGAGAAACAATAACGGGGAAGGTTCTCATATTGGACTTCGAACCATTCAGTCACATTACGCCTTTGCGAAAAAACAGTGACTCCCCGCTGAAGCGGTTTGTCCACATCAATCTCCACACGAACACGCATGAAATTCCCCCAACATTTCCCCAAAGCATCACAGTCCACAACTGGGACATTTCCTTCCACTCCAATAGAGCTGGCAATCACTGTACCTGACTTCTTTTGCATGTAGCCGAAAGGCAGGTTTAGGATTCTGACCCACAACTTCAATCTGTTGAAAACCATATCCCTTGGCTTGAGATAGACGTTGAAATCTTGCAAAAGAACCGCGTTCTTACCCACAACCCAGGGAGAGCCGTCCAACACCCGATCCATGTCCCTCTCTGTGGCGAATTCCGCGACGAAGACATTGTCGCCACCAGAGTTCAGCAGCAGCCCGCGCGGATTGCCCCACGCAGGGCGAAGAGCGGCGGAGATCGTGCTGATGTGGAGAGTCGTGGGCGACAGGACCTTGCCAACAAGTGCCCACTTGGAGTGGACTGAGATCTCGTCAGCGTCGTCCTCCAGCACGACCGCAGCAGCCTCCGCCGGCGTGAGACGCAGCCGACCCATCATCTCCGCGACCCCGTCGTCAGATCCGACCGCCGCCGCCGTTTGAGGGATGGATGAGGCATCCCTCGAGATTCCAGGAACCTCCACCCGGCAGGCTTCCACCACCGACTTGCCGCTGCCACTCCCCACCGGTGAGCCCGTCATCGACACCCTCCGTCGGTCACTCAGCAAAACCAAGAGCGGGCGACAATCTAGGAGAGCCCCTTGATCGCTCCGAGTCCGCGTGAGATCGCGAGGAAGATTCGTAAGGCACACATGAGAGAGAGAAGGGCACGAGAAAGAGATCACGCCACACGAGCGCGACCCAGAATTGGTTTCAAACCCTAGTTCTAGACAATCGCCATTTGGATCGCCATAGTCCTAGGAGAGAGAAAAAGTTTGCACATTGAACTCGAGCATCTCCTGTAATTTCGTTTAGTTTAGAACGACAGTATGCCAGTCGTTGATATCTCTCTTCTTTAGTTGGTTTGTAATAACTGATCTATATGGTTGTGTGCATCCTAACTATGCAGAGGGTGAGTTAATTCTTCTTTTGTGTAATAAAGCCCTTGTTATCAAAAAATGGACAAGGCCTGATTTAGAAGCACATTGTATTATTCTGAAACATGAAGGACTCATCTGCTAACACCGCGTCACGTGGTCGGCGCACCAGAGAGGGTATAAACCCCGACTCTGGTTGTACCGATTCCCCGAACCGGCAACGTTCCAATAATCAGGCCCTAAACCCGCGGGGTTCATGGCCGCGCCGCTGACGACCGGCGCCGCGCCCTCGCCGGAGCAAGGTGTGAGGCGGGTGGCCACGGCGCTGCTGTTCCTGGCGGCCGTCGCGCTGCCGTGCCTCGTGCTCTACCACGCCGTCGCGCCCGCCGGGGTGCTCGTCCCGCCCGCCGCCATGCTGCCGTGGATGCAGGCCGCCGGGCCGCCGCACGACGACGACGAAGTCAACCTGGTACGCACAAATGATCCCTCATCCTTCCAAGGATTAGTCTGTTGTGCGCGTACGGACGAGCGCCTCCACGGCGACGCGCGCCATGGAAAGAATCCACCAGAGTTCTTGGTCAATACTGTAGGTTTCTCTCTTTAAGGAAATAATTTATTTCTTGGTTTTCCTGCGCATGATCGGCAGAAAAGCAGGGAGTGCGTTTTGAGGTTTCTCGTCGCTTAGAATTCGTCTTGCCCGTAATTGCTCTGCTGCAATGGTAGTAAATTAATGTTCAACGCCTATAAGATATGGACGGGGAGTATAAGATGGATAATTAATGGACGCAATAGTTTCAGTGAATCGATGAGCTGTACTGGTTAATGATGATGAATTCTAAGATATGGACGAAACACTTTTATAGAAAATTAAAGGGTAATCAGCTGATGAATATTTCCAACAATACCAAATTATTGACCATATCGAGAAGATAATTTGAAGTATACAAATTAAACTGACAGTCTGTCGCCCTTGGTGGGATGATTTGATTTTTTGCCAAATTTATCATGCTCAGCGTACGTTTTGATGCAGGTACCCACTTAATTTGGTAGTGTGGCAATTTAGCACAATTTTCCCTGCTAGGAGTATTGTTTAGGTAGGCCACACAATTTTCACATGGCGTGTTGGTTAAAAACTGGCTGCTCACGCCAATTGTCCAGCTACTATTGTTACTACAGTAGCTTGCTCACATCCTTCACACATTGCAACCATAATTTTGCAACCATGGCACGTTAACATGCGAATCGCCTGCAAATCAAACAACCTAGCTACCTTAACCATTCCATCCTCTTCAGAAACTGAGACTGTTAATTCTGAAGAACAAAGTATACTACGTTCTGCTTACAGTTGATTGACCTGCGTCCACGTACGCGTGCAGGAGAGCGACAGCGAGGACGCGAGGCTGGAGCGTGTCCTACGAGCGGCGGCGATGGCGAACGACACCGTGATCCTTACGACGCTGAACTCGGCGTGGTCAGAGCCGGGCTCCGTGGTGGACGTGTTCCTGGAGAGCTTCCGGATCGGCGAGCACACACGGGAGCTGCTGGACCACCTCGTCATCGTCTCGCTCGACGCCACCGCGCACCGGCGGTGCAAGCAGATCCACACGCACTGCCTCGCGGTGGCCACGGAGGGCGTCGACTTCTCCGGCCAGAAGAACTTCATGTCCGACGGGTACCTCCGGATGATGTGGCGCCGGATCGACTTCCTCCGTCTCGTCCTCGAGAAGGGGTTCAGCTTCATCTTCACGGACACGGACATCGTGTGGTTCCGGAGCCCGCTGCTGCACCTCTATGCTGAGGGCGACTTCCAGATCGCCTGCGACCACTTCACCGGCGACCCGGACGACCTGGGCAACATGCCCAACGGCGGGTTCACCTACGTCAGAGCCAACTCCGAGACGGTGGAGTTCTACAAGTACTGGTACGCGGCGAGGGAGCGCCACCCGGGGCGGCACGACCAGGACGTGCTCAACATGATCAAGCGCGACCCCTACCTCGACGAGATCGGTGTCAGCATCAGGTTCCTCAGCACCGAGTTCTTTGGGGGCCTCTGCGAGCCCAGCCGGAACCTCAGCACCGTCTGCACCATGCACGCTAACTGCTGCGTCGGCCTCCGCCGCAAGATCAACGACCTCAACGTCATGCTCCACGACTGGAGGAGGTTCATGTCGCTGCGAGACAAGGACAAACACTCCGTTTCATGGAGCGTGCCTCAGAACTGCAGGTACGTTTCTGAATCAGATTGTTAGGGTACCACTATTATGAATGATGCTTTGCAGAGATGATTAATTTGATATGTTCTGGTAACTTCGCAGTTTGAATAAAGTGGAGTAGTAGGACAGGTGATCATTTGTTAGAAGATGTCAAGGCAATGGGGTGAAGAGGAGACATGGAGATGTGTAAAGATGCGTTTGATAGCATTTGTGCTTGTTTGTACCGTAGCTTATATATACAGAGATGGAGCCTAGTGGCGCTGCTGACTGTCACCGGGAATTTTCCCAGTTATCCAAATTCCTTCCTGTAAGTTAGGAAGATGAAAAAGAAATTGAATAGACTCTTGAAACCAAAAAAATGTAATCCGCCTGGATTTTACAAAATCAAGTGCTAATCGAAATGATTTCCATCTCTTTTGTTCTGTTTGACTCTTGATTTCTTCTTTTGGCCAAAACAAAACTACTTAATCTATTGAAATATTAGTTTCATGGAATAAGATCACAAATGTATGATTCATCTGGTATTAGGCGTGTGAGTTACAGAGCTCTTATGAAAGAAATTAAGCTCCTCAAACACCTGCATTGCGACTAATATTATCCCATAAAATTGTTTTTTTCCTCACCCATCTCGCTTAGTTACTGAATAAGGTGTACATATACTTAGGAGGAATCTCCATTCTTCAGTATGCTGATGACACTATTCTGTTCACTCAAGATAATTTGGATAGTGCCATGAATTTGAAACTGTTGTTGTATGTTTTTGAATCAATATCTGGTTTGAAAATCAATTTTGAAAAAAGTGAAGTACTTCTGATTCAGCCAGATGCTACCAAACTCCTGATGTATGCTGATCTTTTCAATTGACAAGCTGGTGGCCAATCAGGTATCTTGGACACATGTTATGTGCCAGAAGAACTACAGATACAAAGATGAAATTTGTTGAAGATAAGATAAATTGTGGAATGGAAGGCTGGATGGGCAGTTCTATGTCCATTGGAGGAAGGGTGACAAAAATTGATGCATGCCTTTCAAAGAGTGTTGTTTACCAAATGACCCTAAGATTGCTGCACAAAAGTAATATATAGAAGGGATGGAAAAACCAATCAGAGATTTCTTGTGGGCTGACAACAATGGAAAAAAGGAAATACCACCTTGTACACTAGAAACATGTCTGCACACCAAAAAAGAAAGGAGGTTTAGGCATTAAAAACCTAACAAAATTTAACATTAGCTTGATGTGTAAGTGATGGTGGAAGCTTGAAAAAGAAAGTGGCCCTTGGCAAGATTTCATGTGGAATAAATACGTCCATAATTCTTGCTCCTTCTCTGCCTCTCATAAACAAAAAGATTCTGCTCCGTGGATTGATATGCTTTCAGTCAGAGATATCTATCTTAGTGGCAAGAAGATGGTTGTGGGTAATAGGAAGAGAACCCACTTGTGGGCAGATACCTGGTGTGGTTTTACTTCTTTAAAAGAAAATTCCCAGATCTCTTTGAGATCTGTAATGAGCAAGATTGGACAGTGGAAACAGCTGCTAGTAACAACTGGAACTTCTCCGTCAGGAGATGGTTACCAATTGATCTTCAGGATCAAATGAGGGGTTTACAAAGGATTCTTTGTACTGTTATTCTTTCCTCTCTTCCTGATACTCCTGTGTGAAAGTGGTCCAAAATGGCCTCTTTTCTGTCAAATCTGTGTACACTCATCAATGGGATAGACAGATCTTTCAAGCACCTCTAGAAAGCTAAGATTCCCCTGAAAATTAAGATCTAGCTATGGTTAATTTGGCACAATGCCATAGCCACTACAGACAATATGAAGAGAAGAAAGTGGAAGGGGAACGCAAAATGCCAGCTCTCTGATGAGGAGGAGAACATTCATCATCTTTTCTTTACATGTGCAGCAGAAAAATATGTTTGGAGCTGTGTTGCTATATCCATTGGTGCTGCTAACAGACCTGTCTCTTTTTCTCAGTTTTTTTTGGTGGTTTTCTCGCTTCCTTTCTGCTAGTCGCAACGTCCAGATTGCAAGCATAGTGGCAATCTGCTAGGAAATTTGGGAACTGCGCAACAAAGCCTATTTTAATAGAAAACTGATCAAATTCAGAGATGTGTTACTCTGCTGTGTTTATGAAATATTGGACAGATTTACATAACTCTGCAGATCAAGATATGCTTCGAATGGGCGCTGGCAGTTTGGTGGCTATGTCTCTTGCTGCTCGGGGGACGAACTCTTCAGGATCCAACTTGATTGGTGACGATGCACCTAACTCTAACACCGATGATGATCAGAATCGGGGGAGTGGTAACAATGTTTGAAGCCTTGCCTGGATGGTGGCCGTTGATGACAGCTGAAAACGGAAGCTCCTTTTTGCTGTTAATGTTTGATAGTTGCTCCTATCTCTGGACGCAGTCTCCCACCTTGTTTAATCAGGGGCTGTTCTTCTGCTTAACTTGCTCATGGAAACCTCTAACCTTGTCTTTTTGTTCCAGAACTCGCTTGAGCCTGGTTCCCCCCTGGACGCTAGCAGTAGGCGGCGGTTTTCTCTCCTGTTTTGCACTTGGATGCTTGTAGTAGGTCTCTCCGTTATGTCTTTATAATGGAAATCGATCCCACTTGGTGGGTTCACGTTGAAAAAAAATATGTACTTAGGAGGACTCCATAGAATTTAGACGAAATGATATTCACTACAAAAATTGAGTTACAGCACACTAGCACAGAAATTATGTGTACAAACATAGAGGGGCGCATCGCTTCTGTTTTTCCATTTTGACACCTGAGAACAGGAGCCGTGACTTGCAAACTTCCGGTGAAAATAAGCGTGAAAAAAAATTCAGACAGCTTCAGCGTGATTTCGCTTAAATGAGCACAAAGCAGAGACAGATAAGGAATCAAGGGAGCTCGAGCAATGAAATTGCAGAAAGGTGTTCAGTTCAGTAGACAGGGCACATTCTTCCTGTGCCGATTCTGACATGGGCATAACAAACACGCATCCTAATCCTATACAAACACAGCATTAACAGCAGGAATGGAAGAGGCAGGCACAGGAGAGAGAGCAAAGTGTAAGCCGGCTCCCGGCCAAACCCCTGTTTCTCCTCCACCGCTGCTGCTCCAGCCAGGGAGCTACCAACTCTGATTCCCAAATTCCTAACTCGAACCCACATTTCTATTACTCCCTCCGTTTGGTTTTGTAAGATGTTTAAGGTTTTTTGGAGGTTCACTTCTTTTAATTTGTATACAGTCTACTTTAAAAATGCCTAAAACATCCTAACCAGTAGTACAGGTTGTTTGGGCTTCCCTTAATGGATGCTATAAGCCGTTTGTACCCCACCACCGCAGTAGTACAGGTTGTTTGCAGTAGTACATAGGGAAAGTTCTCATGGTGACTTGTACTTCAGCCTCGCAAAGTCCTCATATGTATTATTCAGGAGTTTCGGTTGTACACTCGTACTGCGGCAGCTGAAAGTTTAGGATATTTAGAAATGTAATGTTTTTTTTTTTGCGGGTAGAAATGTAATGTTTTAACGCTGAAGAAATCTAAAACATGTAATAATTGGAATTTGAAATATCATATCGCATTTGCATTACTGAAACTGGTAGTTCAAGATCAACAATAAGACTTCAGTAGCTAAGAGGTTAATTAAAAGAGACCACGTATCTTGCGCGCTTTGAGGTAGACAATTCTAGCACTAACCTTCTCAAACAATGTACTACTACGTCACAAATTGTTCTCCAAAACCAGTCTGGTCTGGATGCTAACGAAGCATTGCTGTGAGGCAGAAAGACAAACTTTTGCAGGCCCCGTTACACAGAAATGATGCTTGAAGGCATCACAAGTTCAAATACTGTGCATATACAGCCAATCCAAACCCGGACGCAACTCTCGAAGACGTTGAAGGCCGGGATTCATGGGTGGAACAGATCCATCATCCATGTCCACCCAGTATGTTAGCGCTCCTTCCGTCAGTCCCTACCACCCCTGATTGCTAGATAGCAGGAATCATGTTCAGCACCAGAAATTCAGACATTTTCAGCACCACTTGGCAAGGTCCACTGGAATGAGCCAGACAGAAAAAAGAAGAGCAGGGATCATAAGAGGTTGAGCTAAAATTACAGAGAGAGAGAGAGAGAGAGAGAGAGAGAGAGAGAGAGAGAGAGAGCTTATGCAGTGTTGTGAGGCTTTCCTCTTTGTACGCCGTTTATTCTTTCTTCCATGGCCGCCGAGCACAACCCCCTGGCCATCCAACATACACAGACACGGCCATTAGCAGCAGGAATGGAGGAGGCAGGCACAGGAGAGTGGGAGGGGAGCAAAGCTCAGGCGACTAAACCGAGCCAAACCCCCCATGGCTGCTCCTCTGCATGCCCCTTCCACCACTGCTGCTCCGGCCAGAACTCCCGCATTGGTAGAACGGCAGCTGCTTGCTGCGGTGGTGCTGCCTTCATTGCCGAACGTCATATGCCTATTTGTACCCCGGCTCGGGCGCGCGGGGAGGACGAAGCAGTACAGGTTCGGCTGGTTGCAGTACACAGGGGAACGGTCAAGGACGTGGCTTGTACTTCAGGCTCCTCAAGGCTTTTCGGAGTGTACTAGTCCCGGGAGTTCGAGTGGTACACTTGTACAACTTGTACTGCAGCAGCGCGTGGGAACGATGCGCCAACGGCGACGGCCGGCTATTCCAGTCCACAGGCTTCACTTTCAGTGACCCATTCGCCTGTTATCTTTCCTCCTTCGTGTAGTTGATTGGCCCGCGCGTATCAGTCAGTAATCTATGCGTGTAGTTTAATTTAATATATTGGCTTGAGTGTCTCGTAGAAAACCTAGCTAGCATGTCCATTGATGCACTAATCAATGACATAATTTGTGAGAAATCTGACTTTTTATGTGCCGTGCATGGGTTCTACCGTGTTTCGTCGTGTGTCGATTCATGCAATTTTCTAAAACACGAAGAAACCTTTTGAAATATTTTGCCATTAATCTTTAAGCACCATTAAACGGATGAAACATGCACGATACATACCATACACCGTTGAAAATCCGGGTTCTATAATTGGTTGGAGAAAGGAAAAAAAGATACACCGCCTTGTTGTATGCAACCACATGCTGGGTGACTAGCACTACTAGGGAATACCCTACCGCCAGTGGACCAAAATTGGCTACCATATGCGCATCAACGGGCGCCAGCGGTAACACGCCGGCGGTAACGTGCTACCGTCGGACCGCCACCATGGTATACCAACGGGATCTGGGTGTTGACCCGTCCCTGGTCCGTGGCCGCTCCAGATCGAGACCTACACATATCGTCGGTGGCGCGCCAAATTTTGGGTACACCGGCGGTATTTGAGCAGCACTGACACACCGAGGAAGTGATACGCCGGTGGTAAATAGCGCCAATGTACACAAAATTTAGCGTGCCGATGGTAAGGGTTATAGGCTATTCCCTAGTAGTGTAATGATGGTAGTTAAACACCCATTTCACCAATGATCAAACTCTATGTTTGAAATTATGTGTGTTTCGCCAAGAAGAATTATTTGTGTGGTAGATGTCTACCCATAGATAGTAAAGCACCTATGGTGATCTCGTCGACGTAGAAGCTCTACGGCTTCAGACTTCACCGGGTTCTGAACACGTCAGGTGATTCTATGTTGTACTTGGTGTTTCTCGAGAAAAAATGATGGTGTCCATTTTATGTACTTAATCTACCTCTCATATGTATGTCAATTGACATGGAGAAGAATAGAAATGCAGATTTGTTCTGTCAAGAGAAGGAAGTGGCCCATGGGGGAATGATCCTGAACCTATTGAAATCCTCCAAGAAATCTGGATGCATGTTAGGAGTTTACTCCCCCATGGTGTGAATGGAATGTCATAGATTAGGCTATTTAAGTGGTGGAACTACTTAAAGAGGTTGATTGGAGCAGTTTGTTCAAAAATTATGTTGAGATAGTTAGGGTTAAAAACACCTGCAGAGATCCTTCTAGGATCCGTACTAGGAGTCTTTTAAACTTCCATTGAAAGTTGTTCCAACAACAACTCATGGTGGAAGGGGTTGTTGGACCAATATACATGGAAATTCTACCCGCCAAGCAGTGAAAATAATGATGGTGTTGATGGTAGTGGTGGCTGGGGATGGGGATGGGCCTTTAGATGGGATGGATAATGATAAGAGATCCAAAAATCCTTCCAATAGCTCTTGATCACAATCTGGCTCAACTCTCACCCATAATATGGTTCATAATAAGAGGACGTGTCATGTGATGCTGGTCCAAATGAAGAACTGGTTTATGGGAAGAGATGTATAATCTGTTGGTATAGAAAGGGGTGCACTAGGATCTGATGGCCACTTCAAATGGGATTCCAATCAAGACAATTAAGTTGAGATGGAGGCAGCTGCTTTTTGAAAAGAAAATGAGGAGAATTTTTGTCAACACCCGGATTTTTAAGTCCGGATGCCTATTATGTCATTCATCGCAATCCCAGGATAATGTTGTTGCGAGGCATAATAGTCGAATATCATAGTCATCATTTATTACAAACCATATTGTCTTACAACTTGAATCACATGATCCATATTACACAAATAGTTGATCTATCGATCAACGAACAAACATAAATTCATAGCGGAAGCGTAAAGATAAAGGGACTCTCTAGTCCACAGGCCAACGCTTGACGTAAGAAAACTCCTAGTTGTCGTAGGCGTCCTGCTGATCATCTCCTTGGTAGTTCTGTTCATCTTCATACTCTGGCCATTTGAATAGCCAGGGACAAAGCCGTAAGTACTTTAAGTACTTGCAAACTAACACTAAAGTAAGTGCTAACTATTTGAGTAAGGGTGCTAAGCTCTAGTTTAATTTGCATAAGTCACATTTTAGTTCACAAGTATTTGATCATGTGCTAACTAACTCAAGTGGGAACATTAGTTGTCATTCCCACAACCTTTGTTGTAATTCAACAAGTCACCAAGTCACCATTCATTTCATCAAAGTTTTCAAAAATCTGACACTGGAAACTGTATGGCCTTTCCAACCGTCCGTAACCGTGGACACGGCTATTCGAATAGATTTACACTCTGCAGAGGTTGCACACTTGTGCCACAACATTTGATTTCATCCGTCGGGGTTACCCCGAATCATCGTAACACAGTACGCGGATCATCAACCATAACCTTTCACTTACAAACTCTAGTATGAGCACCTCTTCCCATGAGCTTGGCCTCCCAGTGAAAACCAACTGTTAACCTGGGAACTGCACAGGGCTTGGCCGTACAATTCACCTCAATTCACATCATTTCTCAACCACGGAGGCAGCCTCGGCATAACCCCTATGATGTGTGTTCAGAGGGAACCCATACTAAAATGTATAAACTTCCAGTTAAGCCCTACCCATAATCAGGTATTGTGGGGGTACTCAAAATTGGAAAGGTATCGCATTCAAACCAATATCAGGTTTATATCAAAAATCACTATCTTCTCTTGTTCACATTCAACTTCAAATCATTCAATGGAATGTTTCATCATTCCAAGGTTTCAAATTCAACAAGTCATATGTTCCCATCTAGAGTAGTCAAGTTTTAGTATTTTAGCACTAGCACTAATCATGAGGGGTGCTACATTGCTTTGCTATCTTTGAGACTACCTTTGCTACTCTAGTAATCTTATTCACCTAGACCAAGTTAAGTCAACTCTTTGAAATCAACAAGTAAAACTTGTATGGTATAAACTTAGGATAGGCTTGTGTTAAGAAAGATAAGAATCATGGTGCCTTGCCCCAAAGAGGCTTTGCACTTTGCAAGAGTATTAGCTTGCCTTGGTAGTTCTCAAGGTTCTCTTCTTCCTCCTCTTGGTAGAATCCTTCTTCCTCTTGGTATTCTCCGAGGCTAGCGTCTAAATTTGAATACGAGGTATAATCACTCAACAAGCTCAAGAGCTATACTAAACACATCATTACTTCACACAAACTATGCTAAGCTCACACATAACATAATTAGGTGCATTGATTTTCTTTATTAAAGAAAAGTAATTTCCTCTCATCAAATGTGTAATTAATAATTTCCATTTAGTTCTTGAGGAAAATAATTTCCTCTCATTAAATCTTCTTAAGATTTAACTTCTCAAATAATCATACATGAATTCATATTGACCTAAGTCAACCATTCATTATCATCATTTGAGAAAATGATTTAAATGAGATAAATCACCTCATACCATTTAATAATTCCACAAATGATTTAAATCTCCAAGTATTTCATCTAAGAGTGTTTGAACCAGGGGTCCAAACATCACATGAATTCACTTGGGACAAGATTTAAATGAAGTAAAATACTTCGTATGATTTACTTAATAGTTTTGGACAATATTCCTTAACTAAACTAGCCATATTGTCCATTAATTAAACTAGGGCATGATCATGCAAAGTGACCACACCATTTTCTTGCAGAAACAATTATTGTAAGCCAATTGTGAGCTATAGGAGTTGGAATTAATTAAATATCTATTTTGGTTGATTTTTAATAATTATTTGAATATGAAAAAGTCCCTGCCTTCTTCTTTTTATCATTTTATTTCCACAACAGATCTCGAGGTGAGACCAGTGGCATGTTGTAGATCTTTTTAATAGCTTTCCAATAATATAAAGTTTGTCAAATTTGGCCAAGCCAAACAGATTCTATGAATTTTCAAATTTGGGGTCCAGTATTGAATTTGAATGGAATTTATTAAACGAGATTTGAACTAAAAAGGCCGGCGGGAAACACAGTTGGGCCTAATTGGATTAAAACGGCCCAAGGCCAGCCCACCACGCATCCACGCACGCGTGGGCTGCCTGACAGGGGGCTCCACCCGTCAGTCGCTCATAACGCCCGAAGCGGTATGAGCTAACGTGGGGCGTTGGATTAGAACGCAGATCAACGGTGCTCGTTCGTCGTCGTCGACGGCGAGAGAGAAGCTCGCCGGCGGCTCGGGTAGGGGGTCGGAGGGCTCACCGTGGCTCCAGCTAGGGTTGGCAGTGGGCGCGAGGAAGATGTCGACGACGGCGATGCTCCTGGTACCGGCGGCGGCTCCAGGGGCGGCTCCAATCGACGGCGGCGACCTCCGTGTACTGGCGGCTCCGATCGTCCAATTGGGCTTGCTCCGGAGTCAATCGAGGTGGCTAACGGTGCGTTGAGAAGCGGTGGTGAGAGGTGGTCATGGTGGTGTGCTCAGATCGTCGAGGGGAGGCCTCCTTTTATAGGCGCGTGGGGGTGCCGTGGGTGCTGCGGCAAGTCGACAAGGGCGCGGCCGCTCCGGTGGGCTAGAGGGCTAGGGGACGACGCGGTGGTGTTCACCACGTCACGGCGACTCGGTGACCGTCAACGACGCGGTAGGGTAGGGTGTACGTTGGTCGCGCGCGCGCGTGTACTGACGCGGCCGCGGCGGGCGGGCGTGTCCTCTCCGGCGACCGTGGGCGCTAAGGCATGACGGCAGCTTGTCCGGCGAGTTCCGCGTGGCGAGGAGGGTACCAGGGCGCGCGGAGGTGGTCGGGGTACGGCGAGGTACGGCGAACGCCGCGTGGCCGTGTCGCGCGCGTCCGTGCACGGTGACGTCGCCATGCCGCTCGCGTCGTACCTGGGGCGTACTGGGCGCGGCCGTTGCGGGTCGTGGCGTCATCCTCCCGTTCAACGGCGAGTACGGGCGAATCCAGGAGATCGTGGGCGACGCGTTTGGCAAGGTGGTGAGGGTTGGAGAGGCAGGGAGAGAGGGGTGGTGTGTCGAGGTGGAATGGGACCGGCATGGCCATGGCCAGCCATGTTCTGGTGTGTCCATGGCGAGTTCTTGCATGGGATAGGTAGGGTGGGGTCCAGGGGTCAAGGCTAGGTCAAGTGGTGAGCAATTGGTGGCCTGGTTTGATCACATTTTGAAAATTGGGAATCTTGCATATGTTTCAAAGTCCTCTCTTTGCTTGCTTCTAGCTTTTGATCCAAGATGAATTTGGTATGGTGATCTTTACAAAAGTTGTTCACCTTGTTGTATACTTGGATGACATGCAAAGATTTGAATTTGTTTAGTTTAGAAATCTTGAAATAGGGAGGCTCAAAGTGGTGACCAGAATGTAATTGTCAAAAGTGACCATTATTCCATGTGATCATAATTTGATTTTTGGATTTGATTTAAATGGTGTTTCTTTGATTCCCAAAGTTGTAATAACTTTTTAATATCATATTACAAATAATGGTGAGGATCAAATAGGTCTAGGGTCAAAATTTGCAAAAAAAGGGCATAGGCCATATGTTAGGGTTTTTAGGGTTTTATTCCTATTTGATTTCTTTCTCTTTTTGATTTATTTGATTGGTGATCTTCACTTGATCACTTTAGGGTTTTAGAGTTCATCACATAAACAATAAAACAATCATCATGGCATATCACTCAAAATGCACAAGTCCTATGCAGGGCACTATATGCAATTTAAAAGTTTTTGTTGGTTCTCAAATTTGGATCTCTGGAATTCTTCTTCTTCCTTTTATTGAAATTTGGGATGTTACAAACCCTTCCCCCTTACAAAAGATCTCGTCCCGAGATCTTAAAGAAATATTAGGTACTAAAGAGATCTGGGTATTCTTTCTTCATGTCTTCCTCTCGCTCCCAAGTGGCTTCGTCTTCGGTATGATTGCTCCACTGTATCTTCAGAAACTTGATGCTTCGAGTGCGGGTGGTTCTGTATGCTTCTTCCAAGATGCGAATCGGCACTTCACGGTATGTCAGATCTTGATTGATATCCACCGAACGGTGATCGATGTTTTTGAACACCTCGGTCTTCTCAGGGACTTCAAGGCATTTCCGGAGAAGTGAGATGTGAAACACGTCGTGCACAGCCGACATTTCTTCAGGTAACTCCAGTTGATAAGATACTTCGCCTCGGCGACTCAGAACTTTGAAGGGTCCGACATATCGGGGTGCAAGCTTTCCTTTCAGCTGAAATCTCTGCATTCCTTTCAGGGGGATACTTTGAGATAGACAAAATCTCCGATCTCAAAGGTCATCTCTCGGCGTCTCTTGTCGGCGTAACTCTTCTGCCTTGATTGCACCGTCTTGAGGTATTCGCGGATCTTGTGCACCTTCTCTTCAGCTTCACGAAGAACATCAGGTCCAAAGACTTGACTCTCTCCGACTTCCGACCAATTCAAAGGGGTACGTCACTTCCTTCCGTACAGGGCTTCAAAGGGGGCCATCTGTAAACTGGCTTGGTAACTGTTATTGTAAGAGAATTCTGCATAAGGCAGACAGTCTTCCCACTTGGATCCATATTCCAGTACACATGCTCTCAGCATGTCCTCCAATATCTGGTTGACTCTTTCGGTCTGTCCATCGGTCTGCGGGTGATAGGCGGTGCTGAAATTTAGACGGGTCCCTAGTCCTTCATGCACCTTCTGCCAGAATCTTGAGGTGAATTGTTATCCTCTATCTGACACTATCGACTTCGGGGTTCCATGCAGGGCGACTATTCTGGAGAGGTACAGTTCAGCTAACTTTGGGCCTTGGTAGGTGGTCTTGACAGCGATGAAATGGGCTACCTTGGTCAATCTATCAACAACTACCCATATGGAATCATTGCCTTTGCTGGATTTGGGCAAACCTGTGATAAAGTCCATTCCTACAGAGTCCCACTTCCATTCTAGAATCTGTAGTGGTTGCAGCAGTCCTGCGGGTCGCTGATGTTCTGCCTTGACTCGCTGACAGATATCACACTTGGCGATGTAGCTTCCGATCTCCCTCTTCATTCCATGCCACCAGAATTGTTCCTTCAAGTCTTGATACATCTTGGTACCTCCGGGATGAATAGAGTATAAGGTGTCATGGGCTTCCTTCAGAATAACTTGTTTCAACTCTGAGTCTGACGGTACACACAGGCGTCCGTTGTACCAAAGAACTCCTTCTTCATCTACGGTGAATCCTGGTGCCTTTCCTGCGGCTATCTGGGTCTTGATTCCATCAATGTTGGCATTTCCCTTCTGAGCTTCCTTGATCTGACCAATCAAGGTGGGTTGTAGCTCTAGGCTGGCTAGGAATCCTTCACTAACTAGCTCCATTCTAAACTGCTCAAACTCCTGGTATAGGCTGGGTTGTTCTTCGGCTATCATTGAGTTCAACTGACATGGCAGTCTACTCAGTGCATCCACTACCACATTGGCCTTGCCGGGGTGATAGTGAATCTCCATATCCTAATCCTTGATCAATTCTAACCATCTTCTTTGCCTCATATTTAGCTCCTTCTGGGTGAAGATATACTTCAGGCTCTTGTGATCCGAATAGATCTCGCAGCGATTACCCATGAGATAATGACGCCACACCTTCAGTGCTAAAACTACGGCTGCGAGCTCGAGGTCATGAGTTGGTTAATTCTGCTCATGCTGCTTCAGTTGCCGGGACAGATAAGATATCACTTTGCCTTCTTGCATCAGCACACATCCGAGACCAATCTTGGATGCATCACAGTAAACGTCAAAGGGTTTGGTGATGTCCGGCATGATCAGAATTGGGGCTGAGGTCAGTCTAAGCTTGAGTTGTTGGAAACTCTCTTCACATTTGTCAGTCCATTCGAACTTCTTGTCCTTCTTTAGCAATTGGGTCATTGGTCGAGCGATGCTCGAAAAGCCTTCTACAAATCTGCGGTAATATCCGGCTAATCCAAGAAAAGCGCGGACCTCGGTCTGGGTTGTTGGGGCTTTCCATTCTGCAACAGTCTTGATCTTGGCGGGATCTACGGCAATTCCTCCTGCAGACAGGATATGTCCCAGGAATCCTACTTCCTTCAGCCAAAACTCACATTTGCTGAACTTAGCATACAGCTGATGTTCTCTAAGGGTACCCAAGACAACTTCTAGGTGTTGCTCATGTTCTTCTTCGGACTTGGAGTAGATTAGGATGTCATCGATGAAAACGACAACAAACTTATCCAGAAAGTTCATGAAGATCTTATTCATGAGGTTCATGAAATAAGCGGGGGCATTGGTCAATCCAAATGACATGACATTGTACTCGTACAATCCATATCTGGTGGTAAAGGCAGTTTTGGGAATATCCGATGCACGAAACTTCAGTTGATGGTATCCAGTCCTGAGATCAATCTTCGAGAATACTATGGCACCGGTCAGCTGATCAAACAGGTCTTCTATCTTCGGCAATGGGTATTTGTTCTTGATGGTGACATCGTTAAGCTTACGATAGTCCGTACATAAATGACTGGCACCGTCTTTCTTGTCTACAAACAAAACGGGGGATCTCCAAGGCGATGCACTTGGTCGAATCAGACCTTTGGCTAACAGTTCATCCAGTTGCTTCTTTAGTTCCACTAGCTCTGCTGGGTTCATGCTATAGGCTCTCTGGGCTATAGGTCCGGTTCCAGGGATTAACTCGATGATAAACTCGATATCCCGATCCGGGGGCATACCGGGTAGACCATCAGGAAACACATCAGGGTATCGACAGACAACCCCGATCCGATCCAAGGTTGGCTTGGCTACACTCCGGTTGCGAGTAAACTTTCCGGGCAGTCTTTCCGATACATGTTCTACTATGATACCGGTGCTACTGGTCATGGTGATGGCTTTCTTGGCACAGTCAATCATTCCATGATGTTTGGCCATCCAATCCATTCCCAGCACTATTTCCAAACCTTTGGTTCCCAGAATTATCAGATTGGCATAGAAATCTACTTCATGTATTCTAATGGGTACATTTTTCCAAAATTTTCTGGCTTTAGTGGTTGATCCGGGGATTTGAACTATCATAACATGTTTCAAACTGATAGGTTGAATTTTACTTGTTGATGCAAAGTCTTCGGTGACAAAAGAATGAGATGCTCCGGAATCAAACAACACTCGGCGTGTACCGAGTTGACAGGAAACATACCCAAGCACAACATCTGGTGCTTCCTGGGCTTCTTCGGCGTTCATGTGGAAGAGACGGCCGTTGCGGTTATTGGGGTTGTTGGGGGCAAACTTCTTGCCGGTGGAGACGCGGCGTTGCTGCTGAGCAGGTGCAGCAGTGTTGCCGGCGAGCTTGGCGAGTTTCTTGGGGCACTCGTTGGAGTAGTGTCCCACTACACCACACTCATAGCAAGTGATGGTGGTCTTGTCCTTGGTTGCGGCGGGGATGGCGTTGCTCCCAGTCCTTGGGGCGGTGTTGGTGTTGTTGTTGTTGGGGTTGGGGGCTCGCATTGGGGCGCGGTTGAAGTTGTTGGTGTTGTTCTGGTAGTTGTGGTTGTTGTTGGGATGGCCTCCTGGCCTGGGGTTTCCTCCACTCCGATTCTGAAAACCGGGGCGTGAAGTCTGCATCTGTGGCTTGTTGTTTCTGGGGGCAAAACCTCCGCTTGAGCTGGGACGATACTTTGGAGTATTGCTGGGCCCACTCTGGTGTATCATGCGGCGTTTGCGGTTCTCATTGGCTTGGTTCAACTTGCCTTCCATCTGAATGGCGGAGTCCACTAAGGCTTCAAGGTCAGCGAAGGGGATGTTGACGAGGACAGTCTGCATCTCATCATGCAGTCCGTTCAGGAATCTCTCCTGCCTCTTCTCAGTAGTGTCGGTCTCGTCAGGGGCATACCTTGACAGTGTAAGAAACCTATCGCGGTATTCTACCACCGTCATCCTTCCTTGCTTGAGTTCGCGGAACTCATCCCGCATCTTCTTGATAAGACCCGGGGGCACATGGTACTTGCTGAACTTGAGCTTGAAATCTGCCCAAGTCATGACTTGACCTCCGTTCATGGCACGGGTGCTAGTCCACCAGGCTCGGGCTGGTCCGGCAAGGTAGTGGGTTGCAAACAGGACCTTCTCATTGGCTTCTACTCCGGCGACTTCCAAGTTGTTCTCCATAGTCTGGATCCAGTTGTCGGCATCAAGGGGTTCTTCAGTCTTGCTAAACACTGGAGGGTTGGTGTTCTGGAAGTTCTTGAGCTTTGATTCGGGGTGATCATGATTCCCATGGCCTTGGTTAGCAAGGTTTTGCAGTGCGGCGATGTTGGCTTGACGTTCAGCTCTTTCAGTCTCCTTATCAGCTAGCAAGGTTTGCAGCAGTTGTATCATGGTGTCATTGTTGTTGCGATTGGGAGGGGCCATCTGAATATACAGAAGATTATAAGATAAGAGGGAAATTTCTATGGTTTATTTTGAGTGAGTTCAAAACTTGTAAAACTTGAATGCTTTTGATGACAAACACAAACATTCATTCCTTCATTCAACATAACATATTACAACTAACATACCAACACTTCCCATGGTTTTAAGAACCATTCTCATGCTACGATACAAGGGACGGTGATAAAACTCACACCTACATCAGTGATCAAGTGCAACTACCCTCATCCTCAACGTCGATAGGAACGACGTCGTCAGGTCCTGGCTCCAGGAACGCGTAGTCTTCCTCCTCGGTGAACTCGTCCTCCTCAAAGTCGTCATCGTCACTCAGGAAGGCGTCTCCTCCCTGAATATCGATACCGGCCTCTTCTTCCTCCATCTCTCTCAGCTGATCCTCCTGGGCCTTGACAGTGGCCTCTAGTGATGCTATCTGGGCGCGAAGGCGCACAATAGTAGCATCCCTCTTGGCACGCTGTAGGCGAAGCTTGTTGCGGTCCTTGGACAGCATCTTGATAGCATCGCCATGAGTGGCCAGTGCAAGGTGAGTCTGGTTCGCGTACGCACGGGCGTTGTCCGCATCCCCGCCGAGTGTGATACAGCATGAAATCCAGGTGCTCAGCGTGGTGCCTCAACTCAGGGTGAGACTGCAGAGCCATGGGCACTCCTGCGGCATCACGCTTCACAAGGTGAACGAAGCGAGACGCAAGTAGGCGCACCGCGTTCTATCCACAGAGGCGCGCAAGTGCCTCCTGAAGGCCATGTGCGAGTCCATCGAGCCAGTTGCTCTCACGGAAGGAGAAAAGGATTCTCTCCGAGGTGGGAGACTCCATGTTTCCCCTCAGATCTGCGGTGATGATCCACTGCAACTCGCCGCCGGGCTGATCATTCACCTGGATCCCGTGAAACTCGGGTGGAGGCGTCCCGTAAAGTTCGAGACAGCGGTGAGGTCGTGCTCGAAGATCAAACTCCCTCCGTTACCAAGTTGATAAAACTTGGCGTTGATGGGTGCATTCGGCTCCATCTGAAAGCGAATTGGGAGAGTAAGTTAGAGAGTGAACAAGTGTGGCAAAATTTTAAGTAGATACAATAAGAAAGAGCATGATTCATCAAATTTCGAAAAAGCTTCCAAGACAAGAGTATGAGTAACTTTTCTTAAATATTCTCTTCATTTTGATTTCAAAGTTAGGTTTTATGAACGCCCATTCTAACTAAGGTTTTCTAAGATCAAACAATGGCTCTGATACCAACTTGTCAACACCCGGATTTTTAAGTCCGGATGCCTATTATGTCATTCATCGCAATCCCAGGATAATGTTGTTGCGAGGCATAATAGTCGAATATCATAGTCATCATTTATTACAAACCATATTGTCTTACAACTTGAATCACATGATCCATATTACACAAATAGTTGATCTATCGATCAACGAACAAACATAAATTCATAGCGGAAGCGTAAAGATAAAGGGACTCTCTAGTCCACAGGCCAACGCTTGACGTCGTAAAACTCCTAGTTGTCGTAGGCGTCCCGCCGATCATCTCCTTGGTAGTTCTGTTCATCTTCATACTCTGGCCATTTGAATAGCGAGGGACAAAGCCGTAAGTACTTTAAGTACTTGCAAACTAACACTAAAGTAAGTGCTAACTATTTGAGTAAGGGTGCTAAGCTCTAGTTTAATTTGCATAAGCCACATTTTAGTTCACAAGTATTTGATCATGTGCTAACTAACTCAAGTGGGAACATTAGTGTCATTCCCACAACCTTTGTTGTAATTCAACAAGTCACCAAGTCACCATTCATTTCATCAAAGTTTTCAAAAATCTGACACTGGAAACTGTATGGCCTTTCCAACCGTCCGTAACCGTGGACATGGCTATTCGAATAGATTTACACTCTGCAGAGGTTGCACACTTGTGCCACAACATTTGATTTCATCCGTCGGGGTTACCCCGAATCATCGTAACACAGTACGCGGATCATCAACCATAACCTTTCACTTACAAACTCTAGTATGAGCACCTCTCCCCATGAGCTTGGCCTCCCAAAGGAAAACCAACCGTTAACCCGGGAACCGCACAGGGCTTGGCCGTACAATTCACCTCAATTCACATCATTTCTCAACCATGGAGGCAGCCTCAGGCATAACCCCTATGATGTGTGTTCGGAGGGAACCCATACTAAAATGTATAAACTTCCAGCTAAGCCCTACCCATAATCAGGTATTGTGGGGGTACTCAAAATTGGAAAGGTATCGCATTCAAACCAATATCAGGTTTATATCAAAAATCACTATCTTCTCTTGTTCACATTCAACTTCAAATCATTCAATGGAATGTTTCATCATTCCAAGGTTTCAAATTCAACAAGTCATATGTTCCCATCTAGAGTAGTCAAGTTTTAGTATTTTAGCACTAGCACTAATCATGAGGGGTGCTACATTGCTTTGCTATCTTTGAGACTACCTTTGCTACTCTAGTAATCTTATTCACCTAGACCAAGTTAAGTCAACTCTTTGAAATCAACAAGTAAAACTTGTATGGTATAAACTTAGGATAGGCTTGTGTTAAGAAAGATAAGAATCATGGTGCCTTACCCCAAAGAGGCTTTGCACTTTGCAAGAGTATTAGCTTGCCTTGGTAGTTCTCAAGGTTCTCTTCTTCCTCCTCTTGGTAGAATCCTTCTTCCTCTTGGTATTCTCCGAGGCTAGCGTCTAAATTTGAATACGAGGTATAATCACTCAACAAGCTCAAGAGCTATACTAAACACATCATTACTTCACACAAACTATGCTAAGCTCACACATAACATA
Source organism: Lolium rigidum (assembly GCF_022539505.1). Taxonomy (NCBI): domain Eukaryota; kingdom Viridiplantae; phylum Streptophyta; class Magnoliopsida; order Poales; family Poaceae; genus Lolium; species Lolium rigidum. Next base: position 24,319,207 of record NC_061510.1, on the reverse strand, counting down.
ATTAGGTGCATTGATTTTATTTATTAAAGAAAAGTAATTTCCTCTCATCAAATGTGTAATTAATAATTTCCATTTAGTTCTTGAGGAAAATAATTTCCTCTCATTAAATCTTCTTAAGATTTAATTTCTCAAATAATCATACATGAATTCATATTGACCTAAGTCAACCATTCATTATCATCATTTGAGAAAATGATTTAAATGAGATAAATCACCTCATACCATTTAATAATTCCACAAATGATTTAAATCTCCAAGTATTTCATCTAAGAGTGTTTGAACCAGGGGTCCAAACATCACATGAATTCACTTGGGACAAGATTTAAATGAAGTAAAATACTTCGTATGATTTAATTAATAGTTTTGGACAATATTCCTTAACTAAACTAGCCATATTGTCCATTAATTAAACTAGGGCATGATCATGCAAAGTGACCACACTATTTTCTTGCAGAAACAATTAGTGTAAGTCAATTGTGAGCTATAGGAGTTGGAATTAATTAAATATCTATTTTGGTTGATTTTTAATAATTATTTGAATATGAAAAAGTCCCTGCCTTCTTCTTTTTATCATTTTATTTCCACAACAGATCTCGAGGTGAGACCAGTGGCATGTTGTAGATCTTTTTAATAGCTTTCCAATAATATAAAGTTTGTCAAATTTGGCCAAGCCAAACAGATTCTATGAATTTTCAAAGTTGGGGTCCAGTATTGAATTTGAATGGAATTTATTAAACGAGATTTGAACTAAAAAGGCCGGCGGGAAACACAGTTGGGCCTAATTGGATTAAAACGGCCCAAGGCCAGCCCACCACGCATCCACGCACGCGTGGGCTGCCTGACAGGGGCTCCACCCGTCGCCGCTCATAACGCCCGAAGCGGTATGAGCTAACGTGGGGCGTTGGATTAGAACGCAGATCAACCCGTGCTCGTTCGTCATCGTCGACGGCGAGAGAGAAGCTCGCCGGCGACTCGGGTAGGGGGTCGGAGGGCTCACCGTGGCTCCGAGCCTAGGGTTGGCAGTGGGCGCGAGGAAGATGTCGACGACGGTGATGCTCCCGGTACCGGCGGCGGCTCCGTGGGCGGCTCCAATCGACGGCGGCGACCTCCGTGTACCGGCGGCTCCGATCGTCCAATTGGGCTTGCTCCGCAGTCAATCGAGGTGGCTAACGGTGCGTTGAGAAGCGGTGGTGAGAGGTGGTCATGGTGGTGTGCTCCGATCGTCGAGGGAGGCCTCCTTTTATAGGCGCGTGGGGGTGCCGTGGGTGCTGCGGCAAGTCGACAAGGGCGCGGCCGCTCCGGTGGGCTAGAGGGCTAGGCGACGACGCGGTGGTGTTCACCACGTCACGGCGACTCGGTGACCGTCAACGACGCGGTAGGGTAGGGTGTACGTTGGTCGCGCGCGCGTGTACTGACGCGGCCGCGGCGGGCGGGCGTGTCCTCTCCGGCGACCGTGGGCGCTAAGGCATGACGGCAGCTTGTCCGGCGAGTTCCGCGTGGCGAGGAGGGTACCAGGGCGCGCGGAGGTGGTCGGGGTACGGCGAACGCCACGTGGCCGTGTCGCGCGCGTCCGTGCACGGTGACATCGCCATGCCGCTCGCGTCGTACCTGGGGCGTACTGGGCGCGGCCGTTGCGGGTCATGGCGTCGTCCTCCCGTTCAACGGCGAGTACGGGCGAATCCAGGAGATCGTGGGCGACGCGTTTGGCAAGGTGGTGAGGGTTGGAGAGGCAGGGAGAGAGGGGTGGTGTGTCGAGGTGGAACGGGACCGGCATGGCCATGGCCAGCCATGTTCTGGTCGTGTCCATGGCGAGTTCTTGCATGGGATAGGTAGGGTGGGGTCCAGGGGTCAAGGCTAGGTCAAGTGGTGAGCAATTGGTGGCCTGGTTTGATCACATTTTGAAAATTGGGAATCTTGCATATGTTTCAAAGTCCTCTCTTTGCTTGCTTCTAGCTTTTGATCCAAGATGAATTTGGTATGGTGATCTTTACAAAAGTTGTTCACCTTGTTGTATACTTGGATGACATGCAAAGATTTGAATTTGTTTAGTTTAGAATTCTTGAAATAGAGAGGCTCAAAGTGGTGACCAGAATGTAATTGTCAAAAGTGACCATTATTCCATGTGATCATAATTTGATTTTTGGATTTGATTTAAATGGTGTTTCTTTGATTCCCAAAGTTGTAATAACTTTTTAATATCATATTACAAATAATGGTGAGGATCAAATAGGTCTAGGGTCAAAATTTGCAAAAAAGGGCATAGGCCATATGTTAGGGTTTTTAGGGTTTTATTCCTATTTGATTTCTTTCTCTTTTTGATTTATTTGATTGGTGATCTTCACTTGATCACTTTAGGGTTTTAGAGTTCATCACATAAACAATAAAACAATCATCATGGTATATCACTCAAAATGCACAAGTCCTATGCAGGGCACTATATGCAATTTAAAAGTTTTTGTTGGTTCTCAAATTTGGATCTCTGGAATTCTTCTTCTTCCTTTTATTGAAATTTGGGATGTTACAATTTTATCCAAAAGATGCAAAATGGCCTAGGAACAATCGCAAGTGGTACAACTGCCTGAGGATTTGCTCCTTCCTTTTGACAACATGTTGAATGTGATGAGACTAGCAAAAACAAATCACAACTTGCTCTGAAGAAACAAAGAAAACTTGGGGTTATGTGCAACCAATTAGGCATAGTGGCAGAATTGACACGTCCGTGAATATTATTCAGAAGGCTAAGGAATATAAGAAGAAGTCTAACCTCGAGATTCCAGCCATAAAAACATGATATATATATGTAATGCATTCTAATACCTTCCATGTTTTAAATATTATTGATTCAGATGATATGTCTAAAGATGTGCGTGTTAGACTTGACAATAGCTGTTTATCTTAAGTTGGTTCTGTTACTAGAGTGGATTCCGATACTGTAGTTGTCAGTGTGCATTTTGTTCCTCCTGTAGAAGTAGAATTAGTTTCTCCCTAGTCCCTAGATAGATCTCATAATGTGGATGATCTCGAGGGAGTATCTCAGTAAGATGTTTAGATGAAGTGTGTCTTCTGGAATAACAGAAGCATTAGTGCCTCTAGGAGGCATTAATGTATCAATGATTCAATCATTCTTATGCTCTCTAACTATGTAGGGTTCCAAGAAACAAAGATTTTTCCTAATTCTTTCCTTAAAAACTTATTGGGTAGTAGGAATTTTGTGTGGTGTTTCCTCCCTGCAGTTGGCATAGCAGGAGGGATCCTAGCTAGTAGGAGTGATTTTTGATCTTTTTTATATTATTATTCGGGATTTTTTTTTGTTAGTGTTGTTGTTAGGAATAAAGTTCTAGATGTCATCCTTAGAATTACTACTAAGTATGGATCTCCTTATGAGTAAGGCAACCAAGCCTTGATTTCAGAATTACATGAACTTTTCCTTGATTGGGATGGTCCGTCCATTATTGGGTGAGATTTTATCTCACTTAGATCTCAAAGTGATAAGAGTAATGGTATGGTAGATTTTAGAAGAGTATGTAGGTTTAATGCTTAGATGCAAATGTGGTCCTTGATTGTGACTGGGCTTGTATGTAGAGTGTCTACTTGGACTAACAACTAGGCTAATAGTATTATGAGTAAGATAGATATAATTTTCTGTTCTAGAAAACTTTAGTCCTTATTTCCTTTAGCTAGTGCTTGGGCTTTACCTAGTGTGGGCAATGACCACACAACCATTATCTGACTCTAGGGTTGGGAAAGCTCCCCAAAAGTGTAGTTTTAAGTTTGAAAAATGGTGGTTAACTATACTAGAATTTAAAGATATTTGTTGCAAAAGCTTAGTCCTTACGAAGAAATGATGACAATGTTTTGGACTGGTAGAAAAGGTAGCTCAGATATTTTAGAAAACGTGGTAAGGGTTGGAGTGCCAATCTAGAAGCAAACATTAGAAAGCATAAAAAATACCTCATGGAAGAATATGATGTCTTAGATGTTAAATCTGAAAATCTTTCTCTTTCTGATGTATAGAGGAAAACAGTAATACTATTTGGATAATAGTGGTGATAAAAAAAGCTAAACAAAGATAGAGATCTAGTAGAGGGGGATAGAAACACAACATAGTTTCATGTTGTGGCCAACCAGATGAGAAGGGGAAAAAAGCTAATTCATGTGTTAGATGAGTCTGCAACTAACACCAATTACATGCATAAAATTGTTACTAATTTCCAAAAAGACATTTTTAGATGGGAGGCTAGACCTGATGTCAGATTAGTAGATTTTGTTTTGCTCCAAGTGAAAAAAGTTACTAAGAAAAAATGCTATGTTAAAGAGTAGATTTACTAAAGGAGAAATTAGGGAGTCCGTCTTTGGGTTCTATGATGATGGTGTACCAGGGTGTGATGGACTTTCCTTCATGTTTTACCAACATTTCAAGGATGTTGTTAAAAAATATTTGTTTGAAATGTTTGATAGTGTTTTGGTGTAATTTAGATCTATATAGGATCAATTTTTTCATGACCACCACTATTCCTAAAGAACATGATGCTTGGTATATAAGAAAATTTACACCCATTAGTTTGATTAACTTTAGTTTTAAATATTCTCCAAAGTTCTTACTAATAGGTTTGCTATAATAATTGACATGTTGATTGGTTACTACCAATATGCCATTATTAGGGGAAGATTCATTTGGGAAGTGTTGTTACAACACATGAGATCATTCATGGAATTCATAAAAGGAAATATGAAGGTTTAGTTTCAAAAACATACTATGAGATGGCATATGATAAAATTCAATTATATTTCCTATTTGAAGTTCTAAAAATTAGGGGATTTGGGCCGAAAATAATTGCCTTGTTCAAACAGATTATCGTAGGAGATTCTATTGTTGTGAAAGTTAACGATATAGAGGGAGATGTTTTTTCTAACTATCAAGGGCCTGGGACAATGTGAACATTTTGCATCTTTTCTCTTTAATGTAGTTGTTGATGTGTTCTCTAGAATGCTTATTAGAGGTTCTGATACTAGCCTAATTAGAGCTTTGTGTTTCGAGTTTATCCCAACTGGGGTGATTAGTCTGCGGTATGTAGATGGTACTTTGTTGTTCCTAGAGAAAAAAATAGAGTTTCCATTTATTTAAAATAAATTCTGACTTACTTTGAGAAACTGTCATGAATGGGAATTATTTATCACAAGAGTGACTTGATCGCTCATAACTCTCCGTTGTTGTCTTGGGTTATGAGATATCATTAATTAATGCAGAGGGCAGCCATGGGAAGAAAATTGCTGATGTTAAGTACAATACTAACACTACGAAAAAACACCCCTTACCCGGCGGAATTTTGGACGACACAACCAAAACATACATGCAAAGGTTTTTTTGTCGGCGGAATTTTGAGAAGGCTGTAAATATGAAACTAATATTGCGTTTCTTTGAAGAATTGTCAGGATTGAAAATTAACTTTCACAAGAGTGAGATTTTCTGTTTTGGTAAGGCCAAAGAGGAAGAGGAGCAGTATAAATAACTATTTGGTTGTGAATCTGGTTCTTTGCCTTTCAGATATTTGGGTATCCCGGTCCATTATAGAAAGTTAAAAAACTCTGAATGGAATCATGTGGAAGGTAGATTTGAGAGAAAACTAGGGTGTTGGGCTAGAAAATTGTTATCATACGGGGATCGCCTTGTATTGATTAACTGTGTTCTTACTAGTTTACCGATGTTTATGCTATTCTTCTTTGATTTACCTAGAGGGGTAAGGAAGAGATTAGATTTTTTCTGATCACGTTTCTTTTGGAAATGTGAGGAAAATAAAAAAAATAGGTTAATTAAGTGGAACCTGATTTGTAGACCTAAGGACCAAGGTGGTCTTGGAATTGAAGTCCTATAAATTAAAAATTCTTGCCTACTTAGTAAATGGTTATTTAAACTTCTTTCTGAAGAAGTGTTATGGCAACAACTATTAAAAAACAAGTACCTTTCGCAGAAAACCTTGGCTGAAGTTGAAAGTAAGCCTATTGATTCATCCTTCTGGAAAGGACTAATGAAAGTTAAAGGAGGTTTTTTTAGTAGAGGAAAATTTGAGGTAGGCTCCGGAGAAGGAGTGCGTTTTTGGGAAGATAGATGGTTAGGTGATCAGACCCTTGCATCTCAGTATCCCCAGCTATATAACATAGTCAATCGTAAGTATGATACGGTGGCAAATGTTATGACTTCAACTCTGTTAAATATTGGTTTTCGGAGAAGGCTGATTGGTGATAAATGGGATCAATGGGTACACCTATGCCAAAGATTAATGGATATAAATTTAAATGATGATCAAGATAAGTTTGTTTGGGACCTGATACGTCTCCAACGTATCTATAATTTCTTATGTTCCATGCTAGTTTTATGACAATACCTACATGTTCTATTCATACTTTATATTGTTTTGGTGCATTTTCCGGAACTAACCTATTAACAAGATGCCGAAGCGCCAGTTCATGTTTTCTGCTGTTTTTGGTTTCAGAAATCCTACACAGGAAATATTCTCGGAATTGGACGAAACAAAAGGCCACGTTCCTATTTTTCCAGGGGCTTCACGGAGTCCGAAGGAGAGACGAAGGGGGCCGCGAGGAGCCCACACCCTAGGGGGCGCGGGCCACCCCTTGGCCGCGCCGCCGGTGGGGACCCCACCTCGGGACTCCACCGACATCGCCCCTTCGCCTATATATGCTCCCAGATGTGAAAACCCTAAAACGCCCGACGATATTCCACGAAGAGTTCCGTAGCCGCCGCCATCGCGAAGACAAGTTTCGGGGGACAGAAGTCTCTGTTCCGGCACGCCACCGGGACGGGGAATTGCCCCCGGAGTCATCTCCATCGACACCACCGCCATCTTCATCGCCGTTGCTGTCTCCCATGATGAGGAGGGAGTAGTTCTCCCCCGAGGCTGAGGGCTCTACCGGTAGCTATGTGGTTCATCTCTCTCTCCCATGGTGTGATCTTTGTGAATATGTAGATGTTACTCTTGTCTATTATGCACTCTAGAGGTTACTTTAATATGAACTCCGGATGTTGTGGAGCTTGTTTACTCCGGCTTGAGGGAGCTCTTGTAGCCCTACACAATGAATGGTGTTTGTTATCCAACAAGAGAGTGTTTGAGAGTAGTACTTATTTGTTCATCTATGTGATCATAGGCTTTGCAATCTAGATGTCATATGCTATTCAAGTGTTTTATTATCCGAACTTTGGAGTTACTCGTGACCTCGGTGTAATGGTGACGAGTGTGTGCGCCGTGTGTAACTCCCTTATGAATTGTGGTGTGTTAGTACCTCCTATGAATGCTCACGGTGACGAGTGTGGGGTGTTTATTAGTACTTGGGAATACGCCTTTGAGGTGTGCTTTTGCACACTTGCCCAATGAATTTGAGTTCTTTATCCAACAGGAGAGTAGTATGATGAAGTGCTTATATTTATATTCAATTATGATTGCAATGTTGAGAGTGTCCACTAGTGAAAGTAGGATCCCTAGGCCTTGTTTCCAAATACTGCAAACATCGCTTATTTACTGTTTTACTCGCATCTTTACTTCCTGCAATATTTACTTCAGATCGCAATTACCGTTTACCACCATCTATACCACCTGCGTTTTAATATCTCTTCGCCGAACTAGTGCACCTATACATCTGACAAGTGTATTAGGTGTGTTGGGGACACAAGAGACTTCTTGTATCTTAATTGCAGGGTTGGTTGAGAGGGATATCTCTGACCTCTACCTCCCTGAGTTCGATAAACCTTGGGTGATCCACTGAAGGGAAACTTGCTGCTGTTCTACAAACCTCTGCTCTTGGAGGCCCAACACTGTCTACAAGAATAGAAGCGTGTGTAGACATCAGGACCTAACATCTTCAGGGAAATTCACTGTTAAATCTATGTATGGTGACATGTTAAATGGGCATACAACATATCTTCGTAAATATCTTTGGAAAATAAAAATCCCACTAAAAAATAAAAAATATGTGGTTCCTCAGTAAGAAAGTCCTCTTGACCCGCGATAATCTAGCAAAAAGAATTGGAATGGAAATACGAAATGCTCTTTCTGTGATGCTGAGGAATCAGTTAAACATTTGTTTATTTCCTGTCCCTTTGCTAGGCTTATTTGGCGGGTGGTTTTTGCTGCATATAATATTCCACCTCCATCCAATGTCACAAATATGTTTGGGAATTGGCTTAATGGAACTAATAAAACTGATAAAGCTAGGATTCGCATTGGTGTTTCGGCTTTATGTTGGTCAATTTGGAATTGCAGAAATGATATTGTTTTTAATAGAAAGGACTCTACTAATTTCTTGCATGTTATCCACACTATGGTTCACTGGATCCAGCTTTGGTGTCTCTTGCTCCCGGAGGACCAGTGGGAGTGCATGGTTTCTGGATGCAACCGCCTTTGAATGGTTGCCCAGGATATTTTCTACCAGGCTACTTGGCGGCCTATTAAGAGATTACATGATGCCTAGTTTGCTTAGCAATTTTCTCTTTTTTTGGTGGTTGATTTTTGTATCGACCCTCGTTGATCCCTGAATTGTAAACTTTGAATATTCAGTTTATTAATAAAATGTTGTGTGCATCAACCGATGCAGAGGCCGGGGCTCACCCCATTTCGAAAAAAAATCAAGGCCAATGCCCACTTTTGCATCGTGATCTAGTCGATACCGGCACAAAATTGTGTCGTGGTAGGTGTCATACAAGAGCGGCACTCTTTTGTGTCGTACTACGCGGAAGGAGGCATTAATTATTACACCGTCCATTAAAACCATCATTATTTGTGGGTCACACGCATGAGAAAGGTCAATCAGACCCTGCTGACTAGTTAGGACTTTCTTATTGACTACTTGATGCATGTAAAATGCATACATGAACTTTGTAATTTATTGACACATATTTCCACATATTTGCAACATATATAATGTTATATACATGTTTATATTGATTTTTTGGGATTTACCAATGGTCCTATTTATTTGGGTTATAACTCTACAAAATAGGAAAACCTTTTTTTGTGTATTTGTTTTTTTACTTTCAGTGATCTAAACAGAGTCAAATTGAGCTAGAATTTTGGAGACCTCAATATTTCATCAGGAGAAGCACCTGCAGCGCTTGGACCTCACAAGAAGGGCCGGGGATGCCAAAAGAGGGCAGGTGGCGCGCCCAGTAAGGGTGGGCGTGCCACCTAGATCTTTTGCTCCTGGGCCATCCGTTTCGTCTGATTCTTTCGCCCACCGACTTTGTTTGACCTAAAAAATCCTATATATACGACCTCCAGGGTTTCCTCGAGGAGAGCGCCATAGAAACACCAAAACAACAAAACAGAGGCTAAACCAACAGAGATTGGAGGGGGAAAACTCCACCGGAGCTGCTGCCTGAGGGATCTCCACCTTCTCCAACGTTTTCTACATCATCACCATGATGAAGGGGGGTAGTACACCTCAGGACTATGGGTTTGTGGCAGTAGCTTGATATATTTCTCTCTTGTTCTTCATAGATCTATGTACCATATGAGCTGCCCAACATGATTATGGTCATATATGCAATTCTTGTATGGTGGATCTTTATTCTATGATATTAATATATGAGAATGGAATCTATTATGTGTAAGATTTATTGATACATGCATATGATGTACCCCGTTCTTAAGTGATTGTTCTGATCCAACTTATATGCAAGAACATGTGTGGGGATGTGTAGTAGATGGAGTAGCATGGTTGTAGACTTGTAGTGATTGAATAGTGACAACAAATTCATGATTTATCATAGTTTTTTACATTTTCCTTTGCTGCCTCACTAGGGATAAAGTGAATGCATGTACTATGTTTATCATGTGACAATTGTGATAATCTTGTTTGCTCAAGGTAGCATATTTTATATTCAAACATCATGTCAAAATACTTGAGGCTATGCTCTGTTAATTATTAACACATGATTGCTTGGAGTTTTCTCTTTCTTGTGGACTATAAGAGAGATCTGTTTCATCATCTCTATGTTAGGACGTGATGCCCATATGAATGCTTATCAAACACATATTGAACTTCCACTAAAACTTAAAAAGATAGTAGACAAGTGAATCCATGAACCCTTGTCTAGTTTTAGTAAGAAGAAACACATTTCCAACACTTTTATCATAGTTTATATTTGCTGCAATTATTTAATCCGAAAATAAAAAATACTTTCTTTACTTAAACACACATAAAACCCAAAAACAATTATCCCTCTACTATTTTTTTATCTAGTTTACTTAGTTTATTTACCTTACTTTACTTTTAGATTCTCCTTTTCTACAATTACTAATACGAAACCTTGTGCTTGACAACAACACGGTGGAGTTGGGGACACAAGGCAAAACTTTGCTTTACATGATTATTGGAAGAGGAGAAAGAGAAGATAACTCTAAGCCAATTCCCCGAGAGTTCGATATAAACCCTCGAGTCACCCTTGTGGGAAAAAAACTATGCTTGATACGATAGTGTACGCTTGGAGTCCCAACGAATTGACGATAAACGAGAGCATCACCTCACTACTGTGGCCCACCATCTCCGGGCCTTGCTTTGTATCTCGCTCCGCACTCAGCAATCTTCCTCAAGCAACGACACCGACATAGGAGACTATTGATGCAACCGGAGGAGACTATTTAAGAAAATAATCTAGACAACTATAAATTGAATAGATTGGAGAGCAACGTCATAACCCTCCCTCCGAGGGCGACGGGGCGCTCCTGCTGCCGGTCGCCACAACCCTCCTCCGCTCCTCTCCCTCTGCCGCGCCGACAGGGGTCGTCGGGCGAAGCCCGAGCGTCGCCGGCGGTTCTTCCTCACCCGCGTCACAGAGGATGGGTCGGGGCCCTTCTTCCTCCATGTCGGTGGGGCACCTTGGGTGGATCTGGTCCGGTGCGGCTTCCCGTGATGGCCGCAACGTGCGCCGGCGGCAACTCGTCCATGGCTCTGGTCGACCCATCTCAGATGGGATCGACCGGGCCTATGGGTTCGAGTGGGCTAGGGCTTGTCCGTGGAAGAGCTTCCTGATGGTGGCGGTGGTGGTTTCCTCCAACGGCCGGTTATGCTGGTGGCAGAGGTGCAGGGTGGGACACCGATTGGGTGAAAACCTAGGTTGCTTCTCCTTGCCCTTTCCGTGATCCCATCTGTCGCCAGTGGAGGGCCGGCTGACTGCAGGGCGTTGCCCAGGAGTGGGCGATCTACACCTAGTGTCTCCGCGTTGCCTCGGCTGACCTGGGATGGTCGGCGGTGTTGGACCCCGACCTGAATAAAGGTGGCGGTCTTAGGGTTGCTCTTGTGCCGAGATGAAGACCTTCCGGATGCCTATCCTTCCTGATCTGGCCAGAGTGTTGAGTTCCGGAAGGCACCGCCGGCGAATGTAACAGTGCACATATTTCCCGGAGTTTGCTGCATCGGGTGGTATTCGGTCGTGCGCACCCATGCTTTTATTCCAACCATTTGGTTTTGGAGGGAGCGGCGCGAAGCTATGTTCTTTCTTTCCATCTAGAGACAGTTTGGTCCATGGTGAACTCAGAGGCAGAGAATATCATGATGGACGAATTGGAGTACTAGCAATGGAGGTCTAAGTCTATGTGATGTTGAGGGACTTGCTTGATGTTCTGAACTTCACAACAACAGTATGAAAGTGGGGGCGGCAGTAGATGTGAAATTCAGAATCTTGCCCTTCAAGATGAAAATCCAAGGTCTGGCCATGGTTGTGCATGGCAATAACCTTGTTTAAGGCATTGTTTTGAAAGTGCAGACTATTTTTAGGGTGAAAACCTAAGATCTTTGATTGGGAGACGACGACGTTGTTGTACCGTTTCATTCTTGGAGGCGTCGCGTTTGAAGAGTCTGAAGTTCATGTGTTGTCTTGGTGGTGGTTGTATTATTGTTGCTAGGGCTGGAATGTTGTGGCGGGACTTTTATTTCTTAGTTTTTTTATTTTTTTGGCTGCGTATATCCGTGCTGCCATTAGAGTATTGCGATGTTGCAGAGGCTGTATGTATTTGGTATCTCCGGATATTAATATATATATTTTTATTGAAAAAAATTTAATAGATTAGAGCAAAGATTTTATCTTCGTTTTTTTAAAAATAAAATCGAGAGTTCAGACCAAACAAACCGGCGGCACACGAACATTCAAAGTCTCGAGAGAAACGGTGACACATATGTTTCAATTAAGTTCAGTACACCTCATAGAAATGGCTCATTCCGCCAACAATATTATTTTCTCTATGAACAAAACACGGGCAGCGAATCCAAGAACGGTAGAATCGTCTATCCTGCCCGATTCCTGATATATATAGAGGATAATAGTTTGTACGTGCTTCGTTGCATCTTCTGAACAGCCTCGGTGAGACCTCCTTACGTACGCCAAGACATGACACTGAGCTGAGCTCAGTCGAACACCTTGCACTCCTCGGCGGCCGGGTCGGTCTTGCAGTAGTCCTCCAGCGGGTCGCCGCTGCCCGTCGTCTCCGCACCCGGCCACTTGCTCGCCACCAGGTGCGCCAAATCGACCACACGCTGGCTGTGCACACACAAAACATTTACAGGTTAAGTCGAAACATTGTGGCATGGCTATCTTGCAGGTGTATGGATGTGATATATGCAGCCGATCGATCTCGCTCACCTATAACCCCACTCGTTGTCGTACCAGGCGACGACCTTGACCATGTCGTCGCCCATGACCATGGTGAGCGAGGCGTCAATGGTGGTGGACACGTCGGAGCACCTGAAGTCGACTGACACGAGCGGCTCGTCGCAGACGCCGAGGATGCCGTTCATGGGCCCGTCGGCGGCCTTGCGGAACGCCGCGTTCACGTCGTCTGCGGTGATGCCCTTCTTGACGGTGTTGATGACGAGGTCCACCACGGAGACGTTGGGGGTGGGCACGCGGAGCGCGATGCCGTTGAGCTTGCCCTTCAGCTGGGGCAGCACCAGGGAGACGGCCTTGGCGGCGCCGGTGCTCGTCGGCACGATGTTCAGCGCGGCGGCCCTGGCCCTCCGCAGGTCACGGTGGGACGCGTCGAGCAGCCTCTGGTCGCCGGTGTAGGAATGCGTGGTGGTCATGGTTCCCTTCACGATTCCTGCGTGCACCAAAGTCAGAATTTCAGTTTCTTCTCAACCTGGTGTCTCTCTCTACTGCACGCACACTCCATACTATTCAGAGTTCTAAGACAAAGAAGAAAGGGGGCTTACCGAATTCCTCGTCCAAGACCTTGGCGAATGGGGCAAGGCAGTTGGTTGTGCAGGAAGCATTGCTGCAATGAACAGAGTTGGATCCATGCGTGTTACAGACTTGCAACATAAACATACTATACTAGCTAGTTTTGCTGCAGAATATTAGTACAGATGGTGTGTTACCTGACGATGTTGGCCACGTCATGGTCGTAACCTCCCTCGTTGACACCCATCACATAGGTCGGGATGTCGGCGCCCTTGGCCGGAGCGGTGATGATGACCTTCTTGGCGCCGGCCTGGATGTGCTTCCCGGCGCCGGGGCCGTCGACGAACACTCCAGTACCCTTCACGAGACCACACGCCATGTTCAGTTTAATTTTCTTTTGCCCGTAAGAGATCCACGGTAGGGAACTATAGTAGTTACCTCGATGACGATGTCGATGCCGAGCTCGGCCCATGGCAGCTTGAGCGGGTCCCTGTTGGAGACGACCTGGATGTTCTTGCCGTCGACGCTGATGGTCTCGTTGTCGACGATCTTCACGTCGGCCTTGAAGGTGCCGAGCATGGAGTCGTACTTGAGCAGGTGGGACGCCTGAACTCGACAACGGTTTTTCCCCAGTTAATTAATTCGTTGATCATCAGACGACTCTGAATCCCTGGAATTATGGGTGTTCGTTGGTACTTACATTCCTGACGCCGCCGCTGTCGTTGATGACGACGACCTCAAGCGGGGAGTTCTCGCGGCCGTGCCAGCACCGGAGGAAGTTGCGGCCGATGCGGCCGAACCCGTTGATCGCCACCTTCAGCTTCGCCTCTGCCGGAGCCCTCACAGCGTTCTCCCCGGAAGCCTGACACGAGTTAACCAAGATCAGGATACATACATACATGTGTAGCGTGCACGAGCTCTGAATTCTTGCAAGTTAAGGTACCCTGGCTACGAGCTGAGCGCCGAGGACATCGGAGAAGGACGTCTCCCTCGCTGCGGCGCTCACGGAGCACGATCCCGGCCTCAGCCCAGAGAAGTCGGCGAAGTCCACCCTCTGCAAACACACATACACACATTATTCAGCCGTCAGATACGGCGAAGTCGATCGTGAGGTCTGCACAAGAGAGAGTAGCAGCTAGCACATACCTGCTTGGAGGCGGCCCTGCTGTGCAGCCGGGCACTGGTGGGGATGCGGGTGGCGGCGAGAGCTGCATGGGCGGCCATTGCTGATCTGCTGCTGCTGCTAGGCAAACTGTAAATGGTGGTGCGCCGGTATATTTATCTATGTCCGTCCGTCCGTCGAGCGCGATCCGGGAGGTGCCGTGATCACTGCTTGGGCCTGTGGTGTTGAGAAGGCCGGCGGATAAGGCGATTGCATGCGCCGCAGCCACCCGTTCGGCTAGGCGTAGGCGATATCCGGTGTGTGGTGTCACGTACTGCTTCTCTTTTCCTCGAGTTCTCGTGCTGCTTGTTGGTGAGGCTGTGAGTCCCGGCAGCGAGCACCGTGCGTGGGCCTAATGTTTTCCTTGATATTTTCGTGGTGCTGGTTTCATGATTTGTGTGCCCTATCCTAATATCTATCCAGGTTCTTAATTTGGAACCATCGATAGGATGATACACTATTATTCGTCCTAAAAAAGAGTCAACAGCCTGATAAAAAGCAAAACTGTGAAAAACCACAATTATTTCCTAATGAATGGTATGTCTACAAATAGCGGAGGTGGCTAAGAATCTACGTACATATTGCTTACTGCGTCCGGGAACACAATTTTGATTTTGTCGCTATTTCTGAAAATGGTAGACAGAATTTCTCCGCGAGTCTCTTAAGCTGTATATCTCGCGGTATAGACTTCATATGGAGTCTTGTCGTTGCATATGGGGCAGCCCAGGAAGAATACAAAGCTCCCTTCCTTCGAGAGCTGGTTAACATGGTAAAAGATAATCCATGCCCTATTCTTACATGTGGGGATTTTGATTTGCTAAGAATCCCTCGTGATAAGGGTAAAGGTAGAATCGACAATCATTAGCATTTCTTATTCAACGCTGTCATTGATAACCTAGATTTAAGAGAAGTTTCAGCGATTGGAAGGTAGTTTACCTTGCCGAATAGCCTCTCCAAACTGACATACAAGAAACTGAATCATGTACTTGTGGACACAAAATAGGAATTTAAATTTCCACATGTCATGGTACATGCTCTACCATGTATAGAAGCATTGTCCGATCGTTTTCCTATTCTATTTACCACGGGAACACCCAGATCACATTGTAAATGCTCATTCGAATTCAAACTTTGATGGTTACATCCTGAGGGATTTTTTGAAATAGTTAGAAAAGTGTGAAAGAAACCTATGGCTTGCCAGAATCCTATCCAAAAGTGGAATAATAAATTAGACGCAACGGGCCAATACCTTTGAGGATGGGCATTATTGGTGAGCTTGAAGCTCTTGCAAAGGTATGACCTTTATCTACGCAGGAGACTAAATTAAAAAGTCAATCCAATGCACATATAGATTGTGTTTCGCGAGAAAATGAACTCAAATGGTACCAACATTCGAAAGCCCAATTCATTTTCGAATGAGACTCAAATATAGGATACTTTCATGGTGTCACAAATGGCAGATATCGTAAGAAACTCATGCATTCCCTAGTACAAGATGAGGGCACAACCAAAGGATATGAGTAAATCAAATCATACATAACAAACTATTGTAAAAATCTATTTGGGGAATGTGAAGAAGGAAACTTCTCAATGGATAAATTCCGAACTGATTACATTTTCCAAGTTTCCGATGAGAAAAGTGCACATCTTACTACACCTTATACGGAGGTGGAAGTAAAAAAAATTGGTTTTCCAAATGGAGCACATTCTATAAGAACTTTAGGCAGACAATCAAAGCAGAGCGAATTTTTTTAATAATATTTTTTTCCGTTAATTTTACAAATAATACTATATTTTAAAAAAATTCAAAAATATACACCGTCGGGTTAGTGTTCCCCGATTAGTGCTAATCGGGGAACACTAACCCGATTAGCATCAAGCGCATGAATGCATGCACATGTAGCCTAGGGGGTAGTCGGGTTCCTCTACCCCGACTAGTACTAATCGGGGTTCTCTAACCTGATTAGTACTAATCGGGTTCCCCTAACCCGATGGTGTATTATTTTTTTGTAAAAAAATTAAAATCAAGTATTATTTGTAGAATTAAGGGGAAAAAAGCATTATTAAAAAAATCGCCATAGCAGACATGCTTGAGCTATTCAACGCCCTCCATACTGGACAACTAGAACTATTTCACCTAAATGTCGATGTGATAATTTTGTTGCCTAAAGTTAATGAAACAGAAAGTATTCAACAATATAGGCCTCAACAACTATTAGGCTTAATTCGGTGGCTGATAATGTTGCATGATCCACTCAGACTGCTTTTATGTGAGGAATACATATCCCAGAGGGGGTAGTAACTCTGCATGAAATAGTACATGAACTACATAGAAAAAAAATTGAATGGGGTCATATTAATGATTATATTCGAAAAGGCTTATAATAAAATTAAGTGGCTTTCCTTCAACACACACACACACATAATAAAAGATTTTTCTGATGAATGGCGTACTCTAATACATAATTTTATTTTTGGAGGAAGTGTGACCATCAATGTCAAGTATGTCACTGGCAGATACTTTCAGATGAAAAAACAACAATTCGATCCATTATCACCTTGCTATTTAATATAGTGGTTGATATGTTAGCCATAATCATAGAGCGCGTTCAAAATGATGGCCAAATTGAAGGATTAGTTCCACACATAGTGGGTGTAGGATTGTCAGTCTTTCAATACGATGAGGATGCTATTCTCTTTACTGGGCTTAAACTAATATTAGCAATTTTTTAACAACTCTGGGGTTTTAAAATAAAATTCCACAGAAGAGAATTGTTTTTCTTAGGTGAGCCCTAGACGAGGCTACCCTTTATGTCGAGTTATTTGGCTATGGGCAAGACCACTCTCCTCCCTAATGATGGAGTAAACCTACATCTTTTACATCTTGTAGAAGTGTATGTGTGTCTCCTCATATGTACATTATGTAAAGTGAATGGTATAAAATGTGAAAAGGCAAGCCTAACAAATGAAAGGAATAGAGGAACTGAGACCCTAGAATTGCTACAAATCTGAAGTGTGGACTTCCAAATATCTTTAATTTCTCTGTTCTTTTTTCAAGTAGTTGTGAGAGAAGACAAATGTCTTTTGAGGTGGTGCATTCAGATATTTGGGGTCCTTGAGATGTAACCTCCGTACCCGGGGAGCACTGGTATGTTCCCTTGATTGATGGGTTCAATAGATGTAATTGGTTATATCCTCTTAAGCATAAATATGAAGTACTATATGCCTTTCCAAATTTTTAGCATGGTGTGTATCAAATATAGCGCAAGTGTCAAAATATTTAGATCAGATAATAGAATTCAGTATGTCAACAAAGATTTTAATGACTTCATGTCATCTCATGGTATTATACATAAAACTACATGTGTCAACACTGCTGAGAAGAATGGAGTTGACGAGCGAAAGAATAGGCACTTGCTAGAAGTTGCACGTTCTCTTGTGTTTATGATCAATGTATCAAAATTGTTGTGCGGAGAAGCTGTTAAGACAACGCCATACTGATGTCTACGCAAGCTTCTATTCTTATAGACAGTGTTGAGCCTCCAAGTGCAGATGTTTGTAGAACAGTAGCAAGTTTCCCTTAAGTGAACCACCCAAGGTTTATCGAACTCAGTGAGGTAGAGGTCAAAGATATCCCTCTCAAGCAACCATGCAATTAAGATACAAGGAGTCTCTTGTGTCCCCAACACACCCAATACACTTTTCATGTATATAGGTACACCAGTTCGGTGAAGATATAGTGAAATACAAGTAATATGGATGATTATAAGTGGTAATTGCAATCTGGAATAAAAATGGCAGCAAGCAAACATGTAGCAGAACTGGTTATAAACGGTGTTTCAATGCTTAGAAACAAGGCCTAGGGATCTTAATTTCACTAGTGAGCACTCTCAGCAATGATATCATAATTGAATACATAAATATCATCTTTTCACTATGCTACTCTGAACCACTCTCCGGTTGAATAACGAACACCAATTCACCGTGTAGGGCTGCAAAAGCACACCTTAAAGTTCGCGTTCAAAAACTAGGGACACCCCACTCTGTCACTTTGAGCATCCAAAGATAGTACTAACAAACACCACAATTTTATAGAGACATCCAACATAAATTATAACTCATGATAAGTATTTATGTAATCTTTAGCCTAAGAGCTACACACGGTGCGCACACTGTCACCTTCACACCGTGGGACAAGGTATCTCTGGAGATCACATTAATAAAACCACCTGAGTAGCATAATAGATAAAGAGTAACATCTACTTATTCAACTAGATTACAAAGCTCATGCTCACATAAAGATCACACCATGGGAGAGAGAGATAAACCACATAGCTACCGATAAAGCACTCAGCCTCGGGGGAGAACTACTCTCTCCTCATCATGGGAGTCAGTAACAGCGATGAAGATGGCGGTGGAGTCGATGAAGATGGCTCCGGGGGAAATTCCTCGTCCCGGCAGGGTGCCGGAACAAAGATTTATGTCCCCCGAAACTTGTCTTCGATGCCGGCGGAGCTACGAAACTTTTCGTGGATGGAGGCTGATTCATTTAGGATTTTCGCGTCGGGAGCAATATATAGGCGAAAGGGCGATGTCGGTGGGCACCCGGTGGGCCCACACCATGCCTAGGCACGGCCAGGGGGGCTGTGCCTAGGGGTGGTGTGGCCGTCTCCCGGCTCTTCTCTGTCTCCCCTTTGGACTCCGTCTTCGTGACAGAAACATGGGAACTTCGTCTTTTGTTTTGTCCAATTCCGAGAATATTTCTAGAACAACTTTTGTGAAATACAAAAATAGCAGAAAACTGGACTAGCACTGTGGCATCTTGCTAATAGGTTAGTTCCAGAAAATGCATAAAAATGCCACGAAGTGTAAACAAAACATATAGCAATTGGTGTAAAACAAGCATGGAGCATCAAAAATTATAGATACGTTTGCAACGTATCACATACTTAATAAATCTTATGACATCACGAGTTCAAAATTACAAAAGACCTATCGAATGTTTGAATGGTACTAATTCCTTTGTTCTACCTCCCAAAGTTTTTTTGTTTCACTTGCTTTGTTCATGATTACAGAGATTCAGTAAAGAAGCTTGATCCACCAGTGGATATTTTGGATCTGCTCATGAAAACTTTGTGTTAATTCATGTCATCAATTCAGCACATTCAGAAGATGGAAATGAGGATGAGGGAAATAAAGATTTGGAAGAGTGACAATGGATCTAATGTACATGAGATATGTGGTACTCTTTTACCCCATGAATTAAAATAACCGGGTATATCTGATGCAATTTCGTGCATGTTCCAGTGCATCACCTAGTGAATCAGTACACAATAACATGGATGAAGAAGATAATGCTTCAACATCACATGACTCTTCACCTAGAGAGTCCAGCATTGCTTCAATAGAAGGTACTGAAATCCCTGTGAAATGTTTTAATTCAGAGGTTTATTGCCCTATTGCATTACAAAAGCCTATTAGACATACTGATGTTCTAGCATGTCTTAAGGGTTGTGTGGGCTATAAACCTGATATTGCCAAGTTTATCACTTATCATAAATGTAGCCCATTGTTCAAAGGATTTATTGCATCTATTGAGTCCTCGTCGATACTATAAAACTAGGAAGATGCAATGAAAGATCCTAAATGCAAGAGAGCTATGCTAGAAGAAAAGAATGCCTTTGGAGAAGAACAAGACATGGGAGTTGGTAGAATTTCCACTGAAAAGAATCTGGTTGGATGCAAGTGGGTATATAATTTCAAACACAACTCGGAAGGTAAAGTAGAACGATATAAGCCTCGTTTAGTTGCTGATGGATATACATAGACTTATGGGGTCAACTATGAGGAAACTTTTGCTCCGGTGGCCAAGAAGAATACTATAAGGGCCATAATATCATGTGCATCTGACCTTACTTGGAACCTATACCAACTATATGTAAAAAAATCACTTCTACATGGAGATGCAAGAAGAAATCTACATGCTCAAACTGAGGGCAACGTGCTAAAACTCCATGGTACTTTATATAGGTTAAAACAATCTCCTAAGGCTTGGTCTGATCGTTTCGTCGGGATGTAATGGTAAGAGGCTATAATAAGAGTATGATGGTCATACATTGTTCTATAGACAGAAGGTTGACAAATTGTCCATTCTAGTTATCTATGTTGGTGACATTGTTATCACAGGTGATGATGATGAAGAAATAAAGACATTGAAGCTACATCTAGCACAAGTATTTGAGGTCAATGACCTTGTACAACTTAGGTACTTTATGGGAATTGAAGTCTCTAGGAGTGCCAAAGGTATTTTTCTCAAAGGAAATATGTATTAGACATGCTAGGTGAAACTAGGATGACTGAATGTTGTTTAGCCCCTACACTAGTTGATCCAAACCTACGTCTTGTTAAAGGATGTGGGTCTCCTGTAAATGTAGAGCAATACCAAAGACTTGTTGGGCGGTTAATATATTTATCACACACTCGGCTTGATATTGCATTTGATGTTAGTATTGTTAGGAAATTTATGCATGAACCTCGGAGTCACAATACGGATGCAGTGATGTGAATCACCGCTACCTTAATGGATGTCATGGTTAAGGATTGTTATATCAATCAAATGGTAATTAACAAGTGGAATGCTACACTGATGCAAATTGGGTAGGTTCATTAGATGATAGAAGATCAACTCCTGGATATTGTCATTTGGGGTAATTTAATTACATGGCGGAGCAATAAAAAAATGTTGTAGCAAGATCCGCCGTTGAAGCCGAATTAAGGGAAATGGCACATGCAGTATGTGAGATATTGTGGCTAAAGATTTTATTGGTAGAGCAAGTTTATTTCTATCAAAACCTGTAATGTTGTATTGTGATAAGAAGGCCGCTCTCGGTATTGTCCATAACCCAGTACACCATAGTAGATCAAAGAACATTGAAATCGATAGGCACTTCGTTAAGGAGAAACTGGACCAAGGAGTGATTTATATGCCATATGTAAGCACTGCTGACCAAGTGGCTAACATTGTAACCAAAGGGTTATCTGACAAACCTTTTGTTAACCTCTATTGCAAGATGTGATTGTATGGTTAAATTTCCCATCTTGAGGGGAGTGTAGAAGTGTATGTGTGTGTGTCTCCTCATATGTAGACTATGTATAATGAATGGTACAAAATGTGAAAAGGCAGAGCCTAACAGATAGAAGGAATAGAGGAACAGAGAGGAGATAGAACTCCGGAGAATTGCTACGAATCTTAAGTGTTGACTTCCAAATATTTTTAATTTCTCTAACCTATTTCTAATGATTCAACATATCTTTTAGTAAAAACAAAACAGAATAGTGTATGTACTCCCACCATTTCATAATTATTGTCGTGGTTTTAGATTAGAATTGAAATCACGACAAAAAATATGAAACAAAGGGATTATCTATGATAATATACCTTGCACAGAGCAAGTAAATGATAATCAATCTCATCCCTAATTCCTGATCTGATATTATTGTTTACAATTTTCGTGTGTACAATAGTATTACGCCTTCTACTGATTTGAGCATCTATGAATTATTGACATAACCTTCTACTACTATGGAAAGAACCAAGGTGATGCATATGGATGACGATTTGCACATTCCTTAGCAACAGAATGGACAACAAGAACACCAGGGAAACATCTTTGTCGTCGCTGGCGGTGGTGGTGGCTCTGTCGGTGCCGATACTGATACTGGTACGGGAGCCTCTTCAGGATTAGGCGCCTCCATTGCAGCTTTCGGAGTTTCATTCTTCTCATCATGCGGCTCTACTGGATGACTCAGTTGCGCTGTGCTTTGTCGAGCAAGCTCAGGATCGTTGTCCTTCAAGTTCTCATTGGATCTCTCGTCGCCTGTCAATCTAAAGAAACTGTAAATCAGATCGCGATTCCAGGAAATCCCACTGGATAGCTGTCCTTCACTGTGCTATGATTTTACGTGCAAGTACTCTATCCATTCCATAATACTTGTCGTGATCTTGGTTTAAAATTGAACTAAAACCACGACAAGAATTATGAAACGGAGGGAGTAGCTATTTAACGAGCAAAGTGTGATTATGTACGGTGATATCTTCATCAAGAATTTCAGGTGAATTCAAAACTTTTAAAAAAGAACTTCATACTGAATATACTTAGAAATGTAACAGGGTGGTAGAGAGTCCGTACATCGGAAACGCAAAGCTCGTCGTGCTTCCATCCGATCGGTGCGAGGAGGTATTTATGCAATCCGTGTCTGCTCCTCCCTTCTCCGTGGGAGCATTCTGCTTCACTATCGAACTAGCTTCCCCAGTTGTCGTGGGTAGAACCTCCCGTTGAATGAGGCTGGAGCTGGACACCGGGCTCTGCTTTGGCAATGGTGGCAATGGCGGCAACGGGTCGTTGGGGTTTCCCATCTCACCTGACTTCCCGTACAAGAACTTATGGTCCTTGGAAAAGCTCGTATTCCCAACGCTGATGCTGAAGAGAGACTCGTTTGATGTGACACTCCAGTCTGTCGGTGTTCCGGACTTGGATCTCTCGAAAACTGATGAGGGGATTCTTTTCGGGTCCGGGCACTCGTCCCTAGACATTGGTGCTGACTTATCTGCGTCCAGGGAGAATTGGCTACTGAGAATCGGACCCTCGATTTGGAAGAAATCATCGTCCTCGTCGATGTGCTCCGATGATGAGGACGAGCACGCTGCTTCCTTCCCCTCGACATCCTTGGATGCAGCATTGACATGGGCATCCATGCTCATCTATCCACTATTGTCATCTTCCTGTTGATGGGCAATTATGTGGTGTCAAGGTTCACAGGGATTTGCCAAGATCTTGCTTTGCCAGTCCCAAACCTGTACATGCAAAGAGCGTCAAATTTACATTAAAATTCACGACAGCCAGATGATCACGGAGCTAGGCTTACCACATTCACCCGAAGCATTTCATAGAAGTCGCCTCCAATTCTCCAGTTCCTAGTCGTTTCTCGTCCCTCTCGGAGATTAATCTCATTATCTTTGTATGGTCTTAATGTAATGTTTTGAAGTTAATAAAAGCAACCTTTATTGAAGTAAAAAAACAATCTTAGTATGACCCGAATGAGGTGAATCAATATTGCCCCAATAATAAAGCAGACAAGAATGTTTGTGAATTGTATGAAAGAACATTATGAACTATCAAAGAATGTAGCAACAGCTTTACCTCTCCCACCTTGCAAACAAATGTCTTCTCTTCGTTGTGATTTTCTAGGCATGCGGCGCGAAATAGACCAAGGACGATAGGAATTGGAAGCTGAGTATAATGAAATAATTGCCTTACACAAAACTTGGTGGAGCAAATGGAACTGCCTATGAGCAGGTGTGTAACCGATGATTTATTTGTGGAATAACTGCAGCCACTTATTCCCATTGTAGTACTCCACCCACTCATTCTCATTTCAGGATCTTGTACCCGTTCCATCGGTCAATGGTGAAGAAACAACGAATGTTGGAGGATAGTTACATGATACTATATTTAGTTAATCAACTCCAGACTTCCACGGAGATGCATGCAACCATATTTGTGTTCATAAAGTCTAAATTAAGCATCCATTGCAAAGCCAAAACCAATCGAGGGCTCAGCCTACTTTCTCAGTCGTCATCCCACTATTTTGTATTACGTGAATAACTCTTTTTACAACGTGAACAATCAGTTTTTAATGCGTGAATTATTTTTTCCAGTCTCAACACATGTGCAACTTGGAAAATTCGAGTTACAACCTGTCGAGTGTATGGGGGCCTTCTCGTAATTGTGGGGTATACGAATTTGTAACCCATCCAGCCCACAACGCATGAAGATTATCGGAACCCACTTCAGGACTCCACTAACCTAAACTACCGTGCAACACGTGGACTACGTCCAAGACACCAAAAGATATGAAAATGCTTGCTCCGAGGGAGGATTTTGACACGAGGGAACGAAGAAGACAATGTTTTTTTTCTCGATGCTCACCTAAATGAGTGTGATTTTTGTACTCCTTAGAAGAAAACTGTTGAAAATAAAATATCAAAATATAATGAAGTGAGCCAAGCTCACTTAATTAGTTGTAGGGG
This sequence comes from Lolium rigidum, assembly GCF_022539505.1. Classification (NCBI taxonomy): domain Eukaryota; kingdom Viridiplantae; phylum Streptophyta; class Magnoliopsida; order Poales; family Poaceae; genus Lolium; species Lolium rigidum. The sequence goes on along the minus strand of NC_061510.1, from coordinate 24,294,772 downwards.
CTTGTTTAAGGCCTCATGACGGCAGATTTGGATTCTAGCTTGTTACTTTAAAAACAAAATAGTTGTAGGGGCTTCACCTGCCACATTTCTTTTTTAAAAATCACAATATATGATGTCGCACGCTTATTGCTGATATCATAACATAGAAACATTGTTAACAATACAAAGACATAGTTTAATATCCACCGGATCAAATTTTGCTATATGAGTATAAAGCTCATCGAACGATTCGGTAATCTCATCGGAGGTGTGTTTTCCAGTAATTTATTTTCCAGTCTCTAGAAATTATAAATTATTTTTTTGTAGTAATAATTAAGTCATCTCTCAATGAAAGGATGATACATCTAATTAAAAAGTTAATACATTTCCTTATAAACAAATTGGATGGTGATCCAATTACTTAGAATATAGGTTGATAACTAGAAAAGAGGTATGCATTCTATTTAACTTTGACTAAAACTAATATGCATTCTAATTTAGAAAGGGGGAGTAGGAGGGAAGCATGGGCGCAAGTCGTGCCGGCTTGCGGCAAGGTCTGTGTTAGAACGGGCGCACGTCCTACCTTCCTACTCCCCCCCTTTGTAAATTAGAATGCATATTAGTTTTATTTACAGTTAAACTTCATAAGCTTTGATAAAAATGTATATAAACAATATAACCAACTACAACACTAACTCAATGTATAGCCTAGTATAGAAACAACCTAATGCATAGCCTAGTATAGAAGCAAATGAGCCCAGTATAGAAGCTAATGAGGGAGCACTAGTTCGATTTGTGTCACCGAAATAACCTAAGACTGCAAAATGCACCCAACATTGTATAAAACCAGAAGAGAAAAACACAAGACAAGCAACAACGAACCTATTCCGGATGCCATAGATTTATATGTAGGTGCGCCAGATATTGTTGAATCCATCCGGAGAAGGATGGTGCTGCAATGTTCCTGCATAGACAAAGAAGGCATAGATGCGAGGGGAGGGGTTGAGAGAGAGCCTCCGGGAGAGAGGGAAGCCAAGAGATCGAGAGGACTGCATGTTGGGATGTGTTAGGGCTCATGCATGGAAAACAAAAAATTCCCTACACGTACCACCAAGATCTATCTATGAAGATGCAATCTACAAGAGAGGATTTGGGTTACTCACTGAGCAAGATGCGGAAGCCTCGATGAATATTCTGTAGCTAGGTGTATCCCCCCCCCCCCGATAAACTCTAGCTGCCCCCTTTCTTGGGTTGTCATGGTGTAGTACCTTGGGGGGCACTAAGGGGCCATGCAGCTAGCCTTGAAGGCATGAGGCCTTTCAACATCCCCTCTCTTTCTCCGGCATGATTTTGACACCTCTCTCGATGTTCGAAACACTTAATTTATCTCAAATAAATTTCCGAAACAATTTCGCAAAATCACCGACACTATTGCAATCACTTCAAAACCTTTTTAAAGAGATAGAGACATTTCCATATATTATTTCTCAACCATATTTAGTCTTGGATCAATTCCAGTGTACTTTTGAAACTATTTCTATGACACCAGAATGATTCGATACTTCACGGAAACTATTTTGATGTCGGTGAAACTATTCCGGATGATCACTCTACCACTTACCTTAAATAAAATTACTCTCACTACCAGATTGATTCTCCATAAGAGTGTGACCCAGCAGGTTCGGTAATACGTGGACATGGCTCTGGAATCCTTTCGGACCAATAACCAACATCTGGACCATGGTTATCTATATTGGCTCCCATGTACACACGAATGATTTCGGGCAAACCTTGTGTTTGTTCATATGTTAATCCATATCACCTTAGATATATATATGATTACGTATGGCAAGACTTTGGTATCCTCGTGATGCAAATCCTTTGATCACTATTCCCTCCATACTTGTTTCAGCATCGTTCCCGTTACCCTTATATGTATTCTAGTATCCACGTGATCCATATCATGGACTTCCACGCTCACGATATGATGATACCATAATACCGAGTGGGCCTAGAGTGTATCTCGACGCCGACGATACTATCTTGTAGTGTAACAAAGACTTTAGATCAATTCAGTACCATTTGTTCTTGCAAAAATGTACTCTCAGAGTTGTTGGTATTCTTGTTACAATAACAATACCCATGAGCAGGAAAACACGATCATCATGCAACATATGAGCTAGTTTTAGAGGTGGGATTAGGAAAAACTTGTTATTTATATCTCTACACGTGCTTGTGAGTTTTTCTTCAAATCTCATATTCGAGAAACACAACATCTATAACATAAAGAAATAAAAATTAGTTAAGAACTTGGAAATATATATAATAACAAAATTATTGCCCCTATGGCATACTCCCTTCAAAACTCTCCTATCTACACGACTATTCTTAAGACAAAAGTAGACGTCGCGGCTACCTCAATGAGAACCTCTAGACAATGTCGGCACATACTCTTGAACAAGAAGGCCTAGCGGAGACCCTCCCACATAGTGAAATTGTGCTAATCATTCTATAAGCTTTCACAAAGGCGGTAATAAGAGGATGAACGGTAGTCCAAATAGTTTTCATGTGGCTAAATCACAAAGGGGCCAAATGCGCCTTTGTTCCCAAACAAACCTTCATTTAAAATACAACATTTTTATTGTGCCCAAAAACAACAATATTTTAAACTGTCACGAGATATTTCTATTGTTTCCCTAAACCACGATGGCCAACTTGAAAGAGAGAATGAAAAATATTAGGTACGTTATCTAAGTTGGATGGAAAATGCATTATACTCCAAACGAGTCTAGTATTGAACATTTCATCAGCAAATATAAATTAACTTATCTTGTTCACAAATTATACATATCATATTATACTATACACTTTTCCACTTATTTCATATTTAAAATTTACAGTCATGTACCCCTGAAACCTCTATCAAGGTATTTGCAAAACCGCAAAGCTCTCTCCTAGGATATCAAAGAATAAAAAAATGAACACATACAAAAGTATACACTTAACTAATCGGAGTGAACCAAATATGCACCCAATTGATTTGTTATTATGTTGGATTAACCAAAGTTTATAAGGAACAATTCCTCGAAAATGAAACAAACACCATCACTTCCACGCAAAATGTAATTCAAGATCTAATGCGAGAGTATTTGCAACGTAGTATAGCTAGAATTTTATAATAAAGTAAAATATCCTAATATTTAGAGGTTTGTGCATGGTACTTAACTCCTGCAGATTTTGAAACATAAAAATGTACAGGCCAACATTATATGCCATGATAGTGAATTATAAAGAAGTAAAAAATATTATAAATATGTGAGAATCGTTTGTTTTAAACCTGCCTCATACCGGTCCTATCTAGGAGTGAACTTTAATTAATGTGCAGTGAGGCAACATAATATTATGAAAGCTATATGAAGCATGTCAGGATAAATCAAATGAGGAGAACAGGAAATGAGTAGTTTTTTTAAATGGAGGTGAAGCCCCAACCTTTGCATCAAACCGATGCATACAACTTTTATTAAATTTTATTCAACAAGGATCTGCCAAATGAGTAGTTATTTCTATGTTAGTCGGATAATACAAAAGCTAGTATATTATGTTGGTTGTGTCTCGCACCAATGGGTGTCGGCGTCTAGCACCGATCCAACCAAGGGTCCAAAAGAGAGAGTGGTTGTGGAGCCAATCATATGTGGAGCTTGTAGTTGGAGATTACATGTTAGGGAAATGTGAAATGGAGAATAACCAATGTTTGCCCGTGCACCCACCATGCGACACTGCGGCAATATTAAAACAATGTTTGCATTGTTATTAGAAGACATAGTTGCTTCGCACCATTAATATTGAAGCATAATCGTCGAATATCTCTCAATGTCAATATTGTAAATTAGAGAGTTATGTTATGGAATACAATTATTTGTAAGCCCCGCATGTAGTGTAATTGTCGGAGGAGCTTCATTTACAGAAATAGTTTGCTTCGTGCTCAGACAATAATGATTGATCCCTAAAGCAAGTTCTTTTTTTTTCTTTCATTGTCGAGTGATATAACATTAATTCGGAGCCTTGCATGGATATCCTTTTCAAGGTAACTTTTCTGATGTTGATTTGTAGTGCTTCAGTTATCCCTTTTCTGGATGTACTTATCGTTAGGAGCCAGTTTTGTGTTGTGGACTTCTGGCTCTGATTCAAAAGCAAAGTTACCGTTAGTTGTTTCACTGGCTTGTTTGTTTCACTGTGAATTTAATTATGAGTTGGCCTCTTTTAAGAAAGTTTACTGGATTGTTGTAAAAATTAAGAGAATTTAGTGGATAAGTTAACTCTGGCCAATTCTACAACTGTGTGACGGTGCAATATGATGCTACAACCAAACTGGTATTTTTTTCCTAACAAAAAAATAAAGATATGCATGTTTTGAGAAACAAGCCTCTTGGCTTGGCATGATGGAGGACTAGCAACCCAAGCCAAGCCACAAACGACCAACCATCGCTCGTGGAGATAAGGCTCTGTCCCGCCATTGGGTTGTTAATTACTACTTATCGTACTCCGGCCGTGGCTAACCTGCGCCGTAACACCACCACCACAGCCATCTCACCGGCCGCCGGCCGCCGGCCGACCTCCCCGATGACCACGCAAGCAACGTGGACCAGGGAAGAGGACAAGGCGTTCGAGAACGCGCTAGCAGCTGCCGCACCACCGCCGCTGGAAGGCCTGCCGGAGGACGACTGGTTCGTTGCGCTCGCGGCGAGCGTGCCGGCGCGGTCGACGGAGGAGGTGCGGCTACACTACGAGGCGCTGGTAGAGGACGTCGGCGCCATCGACGCAGGACGCGTCCCGCTCCCGCGCTACGCCGGGGAGGAGTCCGACGGTGCCGGCGCCGCTCCCAAGGATGACGGTAGCGCGCACCGGCGTGAGGATCGGAAGAACTACGAGTCGGGGAAGAACTGCTCCAAGGCGGAGCAGGAGAGGCGCAAGGGCATCCCATGGACAGAGGAAGAGCACAGGTACACATGCATGTCTCGAATTTCCACGACCATATCAAGGATTGCATCTGCCATGTCAAGTTTTAGATTCTTCTTGGTGTAATTGGGAAGTTTTTGTTTAAGCATGCAATTGACACAGGATGCAATCATAATTCATAACTGAGACAGAACAATCATGTGGTCGATCGTTCGCATTGATGGTGGGTTTTTTAAGGGGACAATCATGGCGTATATGTGTGCAGATTGTTTTTGCTGGGGCTGGACAAGTTTGGCAAGGGTGACTGGCGGAGCATCTCGCGCAACTTCGTCATCTCCCGGACGCCCACGCAGGTGGCGAGCCACGCGCAGAAGTACTTCATCCGCCTCAACTCCATGAACCGGGACAGGCGCCGCTCCAGCATCCACGACATCACCAGCATCAACGCCGGCGAGGGCGTCCCGCAGCAAGGCCAGGCCACGAAGCACCCCGCAGCCGGGATGGGCATGTACGGCGGGGCGCCCATGGGCCACCCCGTCGCTGGTCACCACATGGTCCCCGCCGCCGCCGTGGGAACGCCGGTGATGTTCCCGCCGGGGCACTCGCCCTACGTCATGCCTGTTGGCTACCCGGCTCCCCAGGCGAAGATGCATCAGTAACCATGCCAATGCCACACTTACTCCACTTGCTTGGTGTTGCTTCTGCTCCGCAGCCCAAGATGCATCGCCAAATGCCACACTTACACGAAGCAGATCAACCGCCTGAAATGAACGATGTATAGAAGCATTTCTCCCTTGTTATTTCTCGAATCTTCCTGATTTTGTTTTGTTTAGCCGTCCATCCGTCCCTGATCCTCTGTGTAACAGAGATGACTCTGAGTGGAGGGACGAAGGTCCGCGAGTAAGTAAGTAAGTAAGCATTTGCTGACTGTTGCAAGCGCCTGAATGATCACAGACCAGGGTAAAGGTTCAGGAAGGCGAATGTAATTAGCAGCAGCCTCCCCCGGTGTATCGATCCTTTGACCCTTGCAGAGTTCGGACTGGAACTGATTTCCATTTGCCGGATGTAAATCACACTTTTGGCCTTTCTTCTCACAGTGGTGTGCTATTAGACGTCGATCCGTCTTGGAGTAGCACGGGCTGTTATTTGGGATTTTTTTTAGAGAACAGAAGCCCCAACGGGCTCCCAGTTTCACTGAAGAAACAAGGGTGTCAGTTATTATACAAAAATAAAAACGAACGATCCTTTGCAAAGAAGCAGAACAACCTCTGCTACTTCCATAAACTGACTTTGAAACCTTACTAAAATTCTGAAAAACAGAACCAGGTAACTAGACAATCTTAAGGCTCATACAAATCACTATAAAGACACAGGATGACAATACATACACAGGTTACAATCTACTACAGTAGACTTCCAGGAGATGCAATTTTTAACTTTTCATCGGGAGAGGACCTAGGACATCACGCAGCTATCCGACAATCTCTCGTGCTATTTGTGCCATTCTCGTAGCTCCCTGTAGTAGACACTTACATAGTCCATTTTTCTGCAGTTTTGCCCATTTGTTAACAAGATTATAAGCAAAAAGAATAACATTATTAGGATCCCCAGACCGTATTCTTTGAAAGCAAGATTTAGTTCTCGTTTTCCAAATAGCCCAGATCCTATCATAACATCTCTACCAGAATAAACATTGAACCAATCACGGTAAAGATCCCCGAAACCAGAAGGCATGGAATTGATACCCAACGCCACACTAACCACATTCCAAATATAATTTACAGATGGCACAAAAAGAACAAATGTTCTTGAGTCTCACGTCCATCGCAAAACTCGCATAGTTCTAATTTCTTCCACCCTCTTTTTTAGTAAATTTTCTTTGGTCAGAATCCCATTTCTGATCACCAGCCAGCAAAAAACTTTGATCCTCAAAGGCATTTTGTGGGTCCACAAAGCTTTATGAGGAAAGTTCGTGTTTTTAGCTATTAGGAAGGAATACATAGATTCTACGAAGAAAACACCCGATTTAGTTAACAACCAAGAAACTCTGTCTGGTTCATCAGTCAAACTAACTTGACTGCAAATCGCCACTAAATTGTTCCACATGTCTTTGGTTTCTTCCCTTAGAAACCTCCTAAATTTTAAGAAAGAAAGACCTCTAGTTAACACAGTATTCACTGTGACATTATGGCTATAACAAAGATTATATAAGCGGGGGAAACTTTGACAGGGAGGCTTGTGACCGATCCAACTGTCCTCCCAGAAACGAGTTTTCCTGCCATCGCCAATAACTCTTTTGCAATAACTATAGAAAGTATCCTTAATACACACTAAACCTGACCAAAAATGATAGTGTGCAGGACTTGGTCTACTTTGAGTAAAAGTATCCTTTTTAGGTATTTTGCTCTAACAAAATCTTGCCACGGACTCTCTTCATTGTGTAACCTACAAATCCATTTACAAAGAAGGCTAACATTCTTGAGGTGTAAATTTGTCACCCCAAGCCCCCCCCCCCCCCAACTTTGGTCGGTAAACATCAACCCATTTCACTAAATGTTAAATGTGCACATTTTTCTTTTCTTGCCAAGGCATATGGGCCTTAAATAAGTCACATCTTTTCAAGACCACTTTTCTCATAAGAAAAAAATGAGATCATGTAACCGGAACAAATAAGCCTAGTCCCTATCGAAGTAAGATTACCTTTCCAGCTAGAACTTTTCTTCTATATTTTATCTTCGGGACCCCAAAATATCTAAATGAGAAATCTCCTTTCTTACAAGTAAAGATATGTCAATACATATTTTGTGTATCTATTGCATTATCAAAAAAACGAGACATCACTTTTATGAAAAAAATAATTTTTAGACTAGTAAGCTGCTCAAAGATACACAAAATAATTTTAAAATTCCTAGCACTCTCTAAATTATCCCCAAACATGAAAATCGTGTCGTCCACATACTGTACAATAGCTACTCCATCATCCATCAACTCAGTTGCTTGCCCAGTAATTAAATAACTTTATTGAGATCTTTTCATTAACACAGTCAAGACTTCAACGACAGTATTAAACAAGAGAGGAGAGAAAGGGTCCCCTTGCCTTGGACCCTTTCTAGTTTGAAAGTAAAGTCCTAAAATATCATTAACCATGATACAAACCTTGACATTGTTAATTACTGCTTTGGTCAAGTTTACAAACTGTATCTGGAAACCTTTCATATGTAGAATCGAGAACATAAAGTCCCAATTTATTTTATCATAAGATTTCTCGAAATCTACCTTAAAACACTCTAGATTTCTTTTTCCTATGCATATAATGTAAAGTTTCATGTAAAATGGTTACACTATCCAGAATAAAACGACCTTTCATAAGATTGGATAGTAGAGATGAGTTTATCAGCCATACAAATAGCTCTATTGTTTAGAACTTTAGTAAAAAAATTGAAGATTACATTAAGTAAGACCTTTAGCTAGCCAAATAACAATGACATAGTTAAAGCGTTGGATATCCAAATTACCCTTGTAGAAATCCATGAACAAAGATAAAAGATCCAACTTAATTAGATCCCAAAACTTTTGGGAAAACTCTATGGGAAACCCGATCAGGAGCCCTGTTGTGCTTCATATAAAAAACTACTATTTTTATTTCCTCCAAGTTAAAAGGTTTATTACAAATCTCTTTATCTACATCATCAAGATCCGAAAACTGTAAACAGAGGCCGAGCTACATGTAACCCTTTATTTTCAAAAATTCGAAAATCATACTTTCAAGTTAAAAAAAATCTGAAAATAAATCCTGGATGTAGACAATGATGAAATCTACAAACATGCAAAATCTCAATGTGAAATTATTTGTATTGTAGACTATACAAAAATGACAAAATCTGACAGGTTTTATAGTTTTGAAATGTGCACTATTCACAATTCTCATATCCACACATTTATCATTTTTGTGTATCCTAAACTTATAATAATTTCACATTGAGATTTTACATGTTCGTAGATACCATCATTGGCTACATCCAGGATTTTTTCAGAATTTTTTGAAATTTATAACTATGATTTCTAAATTTTTAAAAATAAAGTGCTACATGTAGCTCGGTCTTCATTTGTCCACTCTCGAGGGATATCCAACTATACAGGTAGTAAATCCACCGGACCAAAAAGATTTTTGCAAACTATGTTGCATAAGCTAGTATATTTCGATCACCTTCGGTCGTACCATCCTCCTGGCATAATCTAAAAAAATACACTTACGATTTAAGACCACTAGCTTTGATCATAAAGTATCTAGTATTTATATCCCCTTCACATAAATCTCTTTCTTTTGCTCTTTGTAACCACTTAGTTTCTTCTTCTCGGAGAATATGATTTAATTTATTCTATAAATAGCATCTACAGTGAAAGTCAGCAATAGATAAACCTGCTAACTCACTTTGCTCATCAAGATAATCAAGCTGCATGGAAATCGCATCTCTCTCTCTTATAAATTCCCCCTCAATATTTAGATTTCATCTTTTAAGTACGTAAGAAGTTTAGCAAAACCGTTATGAAATCTATCTAAATTACTTTTGCCCTTATGATTATGTAACCAAACATACTCTCGTGTCTAATAAAAGAGCCACGTGATCAGAGACACTTCTAACTAGTGTTCTGGCCGTGATAAGAGAATATTGCAACTCCCACTCAAAGGTATCATAACTCTGTCTAACTGGATAAAAATAGAATCTCTTCGATTAATTGACCACCTAAAACATCTTCTAGAATTCCGGTTTATCTTTAGAACAAGATGCACCATACACATTAACAAGTTACCACTTAAACTTTGTTTCCTTCCCACTAAATCATTCATGTGAAAAAATACAAAAAATACAAACATTAACTTCGAATATATCCTTCATAACCCCCATAAGGAGCCCACCAGATGCACCTATGGATGATTATTATTATTTGGGATCTTATTTTTTATTTTCTTCATTTATCTGAAAGGCGATTTGCATGAGACGAATGTTCAGTTATGTGCAGTCATCTAGATGGTATAATGATTGTGGTGCACAAGTACTGAAATGTTGTCATGTGGTTTCACCGTAGTACACATTATTTACGCATGCGATGAGTCTGTTTATACATAAGCCGGTTTGGTGTTTCACCACGCCCTGCATTTTTTATTTTTCGGAATTAAACAATTCCAGTTACTAAAGATACATTGGTGTGATTGCAAATAGAAGTCCAGTATCAAATATGAAAAATATGCAATGGTTTGGCTACAAAGAGTACACATCTTAAACATTTTAAATTCACGGTATTTTTTTATACTTCCACTAATATCCATAAGAAGTACTGGGGTTTAGTTTCAAATTTAAACTAAACCCATGAGATTTATTATGGATCGGATGGAGTACATAATTCCTCAAATGAAAGACAGAAGTATGTCTATTCTCAATTTTGAAGAATTAATTTACGACATCCATCTAATTAAAATCTGGTAGAGGATATGAATGTATATTGCACCTCACTATCAACATGTTAACCAACAAACAACTAATATTATGAACTCTAAAAAGGGCAAACAATTATATCAATGTCGTCTCCAATGTGGCACATTTTTGTGCAAATAGAAGAGATCGCCATTTTTTTTTTGAAAAAAGGATACATTAATATTAATAAGATATCAATTATATCTTACCTTTGGAGCAAAATAATATGACAAACTAGTCGAGCCATCAATGACACAGAACCAAAAGGATAAAAACAAAGGGCAAGCAGAGAAAAACCTCAACCAAAGTGGCTTGCAGTTCGCCGTGGCATAAAGCAACTGAAACAACTGAGAACGCGACACTAAAAGAGTATATCCAACAACGATGCCTCTAGGAAGGAAAGATGTACAAGCTTTATTCAGGTCATGACTTTTACCCTGAAGCGAGTCCAAGCATTCTGTAGACAATGCTTTGCACAAGTAGCGACTACAAGCCCGTTACTGTTGGATACAACCAACGATGGTCGAACGTAGGGTATTCACCCCATAAATCAAGACTCGCTACTTGAAGAGCACCACTAGGAAACAACGCCATCGTGTGTTGCCACCCCCACTTGCCAAGAACACTACTAAAAGATCGATCACCAGGCTCATAGTCGTTGTGCACAGTGCTTTGACATGGATATTTTGATAACCCCAAGTGAAGGGGATAGTTTTAGAATATCTCAATATGGAAGTATAAGGTATCAAACCACACTAGCAAAAAGCTAAAGCTATTTATTCTCTCAAACTATAGTCACAATTCTAGTTTTCATTAAAGGAATGCGATATAGAAAGCTCCTATATCAATTTATTTTTGAAATAATAAGAACCCAAATTTGTGTTTGTGAGGATGGAACCTAGGTGGCATCCACTTCCCTAACCAAGCAAGATAGACTCTCTCTTTATCATAATTCTAGTTATCTATGAAATAAAACTAAAGATACAATGATATTTATTAACTTGATACTTGAAAGTATAATGCAACAAAGTAGTAAATGTGAAGAAACCGAGAGATGATCAAATCATCTAGACTACAAGATGATATGTTGAAGGTTTATTCTTGAGCTCATGAGTTCAGCTGATCTCTCTATCTCTATCTATCTCTCCAATCACCGGCAGTGGCGTACTTGTCGGAAATGAATCGTACACAACTGTCATGCCAAAAACTCATGGGAAACATGTCCCAAAACATGAGGTTGAGAGCGATAATACCCTTAATGTGCACTTATGTCACTAGACGCAAGTATTTTGTTCCCTCTTTATCCCTAGATACACGTATACCAAAATGCGTGAGTGTTATTCATGTCACTTAGAGTTGCCATTTATGTCACTTGGCTACTTTTCCTAATACTACAACAACAAACACATGACATACTCACCATTCTTCTGCACTTAACATAAATGAATTACAACTACTAAATATCGGGTGGAGCTTTAAATAGGTGCAACCCCTGATGACTCGATTTTCTGCACTAACAAGTAGGATAATTGTTGTACAAACAACAACAAATATATCCCTAAAGTATATCCATAACAGTTCTGCGTTTTGGAACTACAGACAGCCGCAAGTACGTTGTCAACGGAGCCACGTCTGTACCCAAATCTTGGAAATAGCCTATTCTATAAGTGGCTATGGATTTACTATATCCAACCGGAGATTTTAAGTAATACTGAACTAACAACAATAGTAAAATAAAGTAAATTAAATGATGAAAGTAAATAAGGCATGCGAATAATGTTGGAGAGAACTGCAATGGGATTTAAGGCGCTCATGCGGAGTTGTAGATTCACCACTAGCATCCATAAAATGTAAACAATATGTAACAATATGTAACATGTAGGGGTCCATACAAGGGTGTGATCATATAGTATATGCAACACACCCCACATAATCACCACTAGGCCTTCTATCTAAGCAAGTTGACGAAGACTCTAGTGATTAAGGATCTCCCTGTGGTTATTGACATCCCCTCTATGGATATCCCATTTATCCCATGTTAGTACAAGGCATCGGAGGCAGCGGATTAAGTTACCACGCACAACGGTAACTTCGCCCAATGTCTCATAGGCGAAGTATTGTGTGGTCTACTTCACACAACCCCATTGGATAAAGTTACTAAACACTCATATAAGAGAAAAGAAATCATAATCATCATTCAATTCATATGCATGCTAGGGTTTCTCCATCTACCCAAGAACTAAAGAGACTAATCATACATGGAAGTACAAGACATCATGATAGCAACAATATAAAGGGGCGAGATATATGATGGAATGAATACAAGTGAAAATCTACAATTGGTTTTCGATTATAACAAGATGAATGTATGGATTGATGACGAGCGCGTAGATTTTGATGGCATTGATGCCGTGGCCTCCATGTTGTTGAAGATGGTGGTGATGAAAGCGGTGTGGCACCCAGGCTCCACGGTGGATGCAGCTAGGGTTCCCTTCTTAAATACCCGCCTCCTAGAAGTTGATTCAGCAGACCTGGGGAGTTCTGGCTAGATCCGCCCGCACTCCCTTCACAAAGGAGCTTCAGTTTGACGCTACGGAGTCAATGGAGGATGGTACGAGAGTGCATTACGACCCTCCCGGTCATACGGTTGTCCGTTAAGTGCAGAGATGCCTTCCAGATTTTCAACTTCATTTTCAAATGAACTCCAATTGGGATGTTCTTCGGCTCTTTAGATTCATACGAACGAAGGGATACAAAACAATCATCTTGGATCTTCATTATATGATGCTGGAAAATATCACTTTTCTACCCTCCATTTGAATAAGCCTCCTCCTACCTCCTTTCACCATGCTTTATTTATAAATGTGTAGAATACCTATAGACACATCAAAGACAAGGAAGATCCTAATAAATAGTACTTGTTGTGGAACACCCACGTGAAAATGAATGGAAACAAGTAATCATGCATTATAGACATAATAATTGACTGATATAGCATGAGATTAGTGATTTTATAATCAACCAGTATGGTTCAAACACTATATAAAATCCACTAGTGAAAAATAGGCTATCTGTGGCGCACCAAATTTCAATTCTGTGGCGCATATCCAGGTCGCCACAGTTGCCACGCGACTAGTATTTAAATTCTGTGGTGCATATGTACATGCGCCACAGAATTTTTGAAACTTCTGTGGCGCACTAGGTCAATATGCGCCACAGAATTTTCTTGAAAACTTCTGTGGCGCACCATGCCAATATGCGCCAAAGAATTGTTCTTTTGAATTTTTTTAAAAAGTGGCCGCCGGAATTTCACCGGTTTATTTTGGAATAACGCCGGAAGGTGAGTGGTTGGGTGGGGTGGGTGGGGTGGGGTGGGGTAGGGTGGGTGGGTGGAGGAGGAGGAGGAGGCTGGGCGGAGGAGGAAGTGGTGGTGGTGGTGGAGGAGGAGGAGGAGGAGGAGGAGGTGGTGGTGGTGGTGGAGGAGGAGGAGGAGGAGGAGGTGGTTGTGGTGGTGGTGGCCGGAGGAGGAGGAGGAGGTGGTGGTGTTGGTTGCCGGAGGAGGTGGTGGCGGTGGTCGCCGGAGGAGGAGGAGAAGGTGGTGGTGGTGGTCGCCGGAGGAGGAGGAGAAGGTGGTGGTGGTGTTCGCCGGAGAAGAAGGGAGGAGGAGGTGGTGGTGTGATACGTCTCCGACGTATCGATAATTTCTTATGTTCTATGCCATATTATTGATGATACCTACATGTTTTATGCACACTTTATGTCATATTCGTGCATTTTCTGGAACTAACCTATTAACAAGATGCCGAAGTGCCGCTTCTCGTTTTCTGCTCGTTTTTGGTTTCGGAATCCTAGTAACGAAATATTCTCGGAATTGGACGAAACAAAGACCCAGGGGCCTATTTCGCCACGAACCTTCCGGAAGACCGAAGAGCATACGAAGTGGGGCCACGAGGTGGCCAAACCACATGGCGGCGCGGCCAAGGGGGGCCCGCGCCGCCCGTGGTGTGGGCCCCTCGTCGGCCCCCGACTCTGCCCTTCGCCTACTTAAAGCCTCCGTCGCGAAACCCCCGAGGCGAAAAACCACGATACGGAAAACCTCACCGAGACGCCGCCGCCGCCGATCCCATCTCGGGGATTCTCGGAGATCTCCTCCGCGCACCCCGCCGGAGAGGGGATTCATCTCCCGGAGGACTCTACACCGCCATGGTCGCCTCCGGAGTGATGAGTGAGTAGTTCACCCCCGGACTATGGGTCCATAGCAGTAGCTAGATGGTTGTCTTCTCCTCATTGTGCTTCATTGTTGGATCTTGTGAGCTGCCTAACATGATCAAGATCATCTATCCGTAATACTCTATGTTGTGTTTGTCGGGATCCGATGGATAGAGAATACCATGTTATGTTAATTATCAAGTTATTACATATGTGTTGTTTATGATCTTGCATGCTCTCCGTTACTAGTAGAGGCTTTGGCCAAGTTTTTGCTTTTAACTCCAAGAGGGAGTATTTATGCTTGATAGTGGGTTCATGCCTGCATTGACACTCGGGACCAGTGACAAAAAGTTCTAAGGTTGTGTTGTGTTGTTGCCACTAGGGATAAAACATTGGCGCTATGTCCGAGGATGTAGTTGTTGATTACATTACGCACCATACTTAATGCAATTGTCTGTTGCTTTGCAACTTAATACTGGAAGGGGTTCGGACGATAACCTCGAAGGTGGACTTTTAAGCATAGATGCAGTTGGATGGCGGTCTATGTACTTTGTCGTAATGCCCAATTAAATCTCACTATACTTATCATGTCATGTATGTGCATTGTTATGCCCTCTCTATTTGTCAATTGCCCGACTGTAATTTGTTCACCCAACATGCTTTTATCTTATGGGAGAGACACCTCTAGTGAACTGTGGACCCCGGTCCATTCTTTTAATACTGAAATACAAATCTGCTGCAATACTTGTTTTACTGTTTTCTCTGCAAACAATCATCTTCCACACAATACGGTTAATCCTTTGTTACAGCAAGCCGGTGAGATTGACAACCTCACTGTTTCGTTGGGGCAAAGTACTTTGGTTGTGTTGTGCAGGTTCCACGTTGGCGCCGGAATCTCCGGTGTTGCGCCGCACTACATCCCGCCGCCATCAACCTTCAACGTGCTTCTTGACTTCTACTCGGTTCGATTAAACCTTGGTTTCTTATCGAGGGAAACTTGCCGCTGTGCGCATCACACCTTCCTCTTGGGGTTCCCAACGGACGTGTCAACTACACGCATCAAGCAAATTTCCGGCGCCGTTGCCGGGGAGATCAAGACACGCCTGCAAGGGGAGTCTCCACTTCTCAATCTCTTTACTTTGTTTTTGTCTTGCTTTATTTTATTTACTACTTTGTTTGCTGCATTATATCAAAACACAAAAAAATTAGTTGCTAGTTTTACTTTATTTACTGTCTTGCACTCTATATCAAAAACACAAAAAAATTTAGTTACTTGCATTTACTTTACTTATTTCATCATGTTTCCTTTTAATTTTACCGCAAAGAACATACCGGTAGGACAAGGGTCTATAATTGGGAGGAACAATATAGAAGAATTTTTCACCCATGTTAGTACCGTTGAAGATTTTGAAGATAGACACTTGGTAGAACTTGCTCCTACTTATGAAATTGCTGCTGTCTGCTTTAGTTCGCTTGTTGGAAACTAAATTTGTTAATCTCAATCCTATAATCCAACACATGTTTCTTACACTTGGTGATTTGGAAGAGGGGAAAAGAAAGATTTTGTTTTAGAAACCCTTCTTAGAGAATTTGGTGGTCTAGCAAGAGAGGC
Source organism: Lolium rigidum (assembly GCF_022539505.1). Classification (NCBI taxonomy): domain Eukaryota; kingdom Viridiplantae; phylum Streptophyta; class Magnoliopsida; order Poales; family Poaceae; genus Lolium; species Lolium rigidum. The sequence continues at coordinate 24,278,542 of NC_061510.1, read as the reverse complement.
TAGAAAGGTCTTCGCTAAATTTAATATGCTTGGTTCTCATACTAATTTTGTTAGTCTCCTTGAAAAAATGGACATGGATAGGATAAGGTACACTAATAACGCTAATGATGGTGGGGAGATCAAAGCACCAATACCATGTAAACTCCTAGCTATGAATGATGCACTAGAAAATAACTATGCTTGGCTTGTTCCTGAAAATTTGTATGATGAGAGTAGCAAGCCCAAGACTAATGAAAAGGGAGACGCTGAAACTTATGTATCCAATATACTATGCATGGTTGAGAAAACTCCAAACCCCGCTGTAGGTGCACCACCCTTTGATAACACTTGAGTTACACTTTCGCGCCTAGCTGAAAGGCGTTAAAGAAAAGCGCTTATGGGAGACAACCCATGTTTTTACTACAGTATTTTTGTTTTATATTTGTGTCTTGGAAGTTGTTTACTACTGTAGCAACCTCTCCTTATCTTAGTTTTGAGTTTTGTTGTGCCAAGTAAAGTCTTTGATAGTAAAGTAAGTACTAGATTTGGATTACTGCGCAGTTCCAGATTTCTTTGCTGTCACGAATCTGGGTCTACCTCCCTGTAGGTAGCTCAGAAAATTAAGCCAATTTACGTTTTCATTTGAGCAAGTCTGGTGGCTTAATAAAATCCATCTTTACGGACTGTTCTGTTTTGACAGATTCTGCCTTTTATTTCGCATTGCCTCTTTCGCTATGTTGGATGAATTTCTTTGATCCATTAATGTCCAGTAGCTTTATGCAATGTCCGAAGTGTTAAGAATGATTGTGTCACCTCCGAACATGTGAATTTTTATTATGCACTAACCCTCTAATGAGTTGTTTCGAGTTTGGTGTGGAGGAAGTTTTCAAGGATCAAGAGAGGAGTATGATGCAATATGATCAAGGAGAGTGAAAGCTCTAAGCTTGGGGATGCCCCGGTGGTTCACCCCTGCATATTCTACGAAGACTCAAGCGTCTAAGCTTGGGGATGCCCAAGGCATCCCCTTCTTCATCGACAACATTATCAGGTTCCTCCCCTGAAACTATATTTTTATTCCGTCACATCTTATGCACTTTGCTTGGAGCGTCGGTTTGTTTTTGTTTTTTGTTTTGTTTGAATAAAATGGATCCTAGCATTCACTTTATGGGAGAGAGACACGCTCCGCTGTAGCATATGGACAAATATGTCCTTAGGCTCTACTCATAGTATTCATGGCGAAGTTTCTTCTTCGTTAAATTGTTATATGGTTGGAATTGGAAAATACTACATGTAGTAATTCTAAAATGTCTTGGATAATTTGATACTTGGCAATTGTTGTGCTCATGATTAAGCTCTTGCATCATATACTTTGCACCCATTAATGAAGAAATACTTAGAGCTTGCTAATTTGGTTTGCATATTTGGTTTCTCTAGAGTCTAGATAACATCTAGTATTGAGTTTTGAACAACAAGGAAGACGGTGTAGAATCTTATAATGTTTACAATATGTCTTTTATGTGAGTTTTGCTGCACCGTTCATCCTTGTGTTTGTTTCAAACAACCTTGCTAGCCTAAACCTTGTATCGAGAGGGAATACTTCTCATGCATCCAAAATACTTGAGCCAACCACTATGCCATTTGTGTCCACCATACCTACCTACTACATGGTATTTATCCGCCATTCCAAAGTAAATTGCTTGAGTGCTACCTTTAAAATTCCATCATTCACCTTTGCAATATATAGCTCATGGGACAAATAGCTTAAAAACTATTGTGGTATTGAATATGTACTTATGCACTTTATCTCTTATTAAGTTGCTTGTTGTGCGATAACCATGCTTCTGGGGACGCCATCAACTACTCTTTGTTGAATGTCATGTGAGTTGCTATGCATGTCCGTCTTGTTTGAAGTAAGAGAGATCTACCACCTTTATGGTTGGAGCATGCATATTGTTAGAGAAGAACATTGGGCCGCTAACTAAAGCCATGATTCATGGTGAAAGTTTCAGTTTTGGACACATATCCTCAATCTCATATGAGAATAATAATTGTTGCCACATGCTTATGCATTAAAGAGGAGTCCATTATCTGTTTTCCATGTTGTCCCGGTATGGATGTCTAAGTTGAGAATAATCAAAAGCGAGAAATCCAAAATGCGAGCTTTCTCCTTAGACCTTTGTACAGGCGGCATGGAGGTACCCCATTGTGACACTTGGTTAAAACATGTGCATTGCAAAGATCCGGTAGTCCAAGCTAATTAGGACAAGGTGCGGGCACTATTAGTATACTATGCATGAGACTTGCAACTTGTAAGATATAATGTACATAACTCATATGCTTTATTACTACCGTTGATAAAATTGTTTCATGTTTTCAAAATAAAAGCTCTAGCACAAATATAGCAATCGATGCTTTCCTCTTTGAAGGACCATTCTTTTTACTTTTATGTTGAGTCAGTTCACCTATTTCTCTCCACCTCAAGAAGCAAACACTTGTGTGAACTGTGCATTGATTCCTACATATTTGCATATTGTACTTGTTATATTACTCTATGTTGACAATTATCCATGAGATATACATGTTACAAGTTGAAAGCAACCGCTGAAACTTAATCTTCCTTTGTGTTGCTTCAATACCTTTACTTTGATTTATTGCATTATGAGTTAACTCTTATGCAAGACTTATTAATACTTGTCTTGAAGTACTATTCATGAAAAGTCTTTGCTTTATGATTCACTTGTTTACTCATGACATTACCATTGTTTTGATCGCTGCATCCACTACATATGTTTACAAATAGTATGATCAAAGTTATGATGGCATATCACTTCAGAAATTATCTTTGTTATCGTTTTACCTGCTCGGGACGAGCAGAACTAAGCTTGGGGATGCTTGATACGTCTCCGACGTATCGATAATTTCTTATGTTCTATGCCATATTATTGATGATACCTACATGTTTTATGCACACTTTATGTCATATTCGTGCATTTTCTGGAACTAACCTATTAACAAGATGCCGAAGTGCCGGTTCTCGTTTTCTGCTGTTTTTGGTTTCGAAATCCTAGTAACGAAATATTCTCGGAATTGGACGAAACAAAGACCCAGGGGCCTATTTCGCCACGAACCTTCCAGAAGACCGAAGAGCATACGAAGTGGGGCCACGAGGTGGCCAAACCACATGGCGGCGCGGCCAAGGGGGGGCCCGCGCCGCCCTGTGGTCTGGGCCCCTCGTCAGCCCCCCGACTCTGCCCTTCCGCCTACTTAAAGGCTCCGTCGCGAAACCCCTGAGGCGAAAAACCACGATACGGAAAACCTTACTGAGACGCCGCCGCCGCCGATCCCATCTCGGGGATTCTCGGAGATCTCCTCCGGCACCCTGCCGGAGAGGGGATTCATCTCCCGGAGGACTCTACACCGCCATGGTCGCCTCCGGAGTGATGAGTGAGTAGTTCACCCCTGGACTATGGGTCCATAGCAGTAGCTAGATGGTTGTCTTCTCCTCATTGTGCTTCATTGTTGGATCTTGTGAGCTGCCTAACATGATCAAGATCATCTATCCGTAATACTCTATGTTGTGTTTGTCGGGATCCGATGGATAGAGAATACCATGTTATGTTAATTATCAAGTTATTACATATGTGTTGTTTATGATCTTGCATGCTCTCCGTTACTAGTAGAGGCTCCGGCCAAGTTTTTGCTTTTAACTCCAAGAGGGAGTATTTATGCTCGATAGTGGGTTCATGCCCGCATTGACACTCGGGACGGTGATGAAAAGTTCTAAGGTTGTGTTGTGCTGTTGCCACTAGGGATAAAACATTGGCGCTATGTCCGAGGATGTAGTTGTTGATTACATTACGCACCATACTTAATGCAATTGTCTCGTTGCTTTGCAACTTAATACTGGAAGGGGTTCGGACGATAACCTCGAAGGTGGACTTTTTAGGCATAGATGCGGTTGGATGGCGGTCTATGTACTTTGTCGTAATGCCCAATTAAATCTCACTATACTTATCATGTCATGTATGTGCATTGTTATGCCCTCTCTATTTGTCAATTGCCCGACTGTAATTTATTCACCCAACATGCTTTTATCTTATGGGAGAGACACCTCTAGTGAACTGTGGACCCCGGTCCATTCTTTTAATACTGAAATACAAATCAGTTGCAATACTTGTTTTACTTGTTTTCTCTCGCAAACAATCATCTTCCACACAATACGGTTAATCCTTTGTTACGAGCAAGCCGGTGAGATTGACAACCTCACTTGTTTCGTTGGGGCAAAGTACTTTGGTTGTGTTGTGCGGGTTCCACGTTGGCGCCGGAATCTCGGTGTTGCGCCGCACTACATCCCGCCGCCATCAACCTTCAACGTGCTTCTTGACTCCTACTGGTTCGATTAAACCTTGGTTTCTTACTGAGGGAAACTTGCCGCTGTGCGCATCACACCTTCTTCTTGGGGTTCCCAACGGACGTGTCAACTACACGCATCATGGTGGTGGAGAAGAAGGGAGGAGATGGTGGTGGTGGGATGTAACATCCCAAATTTTAAAACAAAGAAGAAAATGACTTTCACTTATTTCAAATTTTGGGGGAAATTCAATTCGGCTCCTGGGTGCGTATGCTCCCTCTACCAACAAAACATATTTTAAAGTGTGAAAAAAATTTGACAAAAAATTCTACATGTACATATCCATAATATATGTGTGTGCGTCAAGTTTCAGGAAAAAATAATATTTTTTGTGGCCTATGTAAAAAAGATAAAACTTATCCTATGAAAAGCATTGTTTTTAGCACTGAATTTTGTCTTTTTACACACTTCACATGACAAGTTCATTTTTTATGAAACGACTTTGTGAGCGCGTAGCACATGAAGATGTACGTGCGAATTTTTTGTTTAAATTTTTTTGAAATTTAAAATATGTGTGATGCATTTTAAAATATCGGGAGCATATGCTCCCATGTTCCAAAACACCACTCCCCAAATTTTGGAGCCAACAAAAACTTTATTTAAAACACTTGATGTGCATAGTGCTCATACAAGTAGGTAGTGATCCTTGCCATGTTAGTTTGTTTGAAGTGTGAACATCTCTCTAAACCCTAAACCCTACCCTTCTCAAAACCAAAGAGGAACAAATAAAAAAGAAAGGAAAAGAAAAGAAAAGAAAAAGACATATGTGGCATATAGCCATAATGGCAAATTTTGACCTATGCCATTATACTTTAGCTAAATGGTTTGAAACCATTACTAAACCCAATCGAACCCTAAATGGACCCTAAGCCATGCCTAAGAGAATCAAGTGAAACAAAATAGAAGAAAAAGGAAATAAGAATATCACCTCATATGAGGCTATGGCCATATATGCAAATCTTTAACCTAGGCCATTTTGAATTGTGTCAATGGTTTGGAAGTGTTACCAAACTAATAAGAATTACTTTTGAATCAAGAAAACCCAAATAAAATTACAAGAAAAATCAAATTCAAGTGACATGTGATAATGGTCACATATGACTATTTTAACATCTTACCCTCTTTGAGCCCCTGGATTACGAGATTTCTAAACTAAAACCTCCCAACTCTTTGCACCTAATCCAAGACCTCATCAATATGAACAACTTTGGTAAAGACCACCCCCTGCAAATTCTTTCTAGATTTCAAGATATCATCAAGCAAAGTAGCAACACCAAAACAGATTTAAGATTATGCCTATTTTGGTTTTTCACAAATCAACTTCTTTTTGCACACCACCACCACCATTGTGTTCTAAACATTATTTAAATCAACTCCACCAAAAAGATTTGCAAAACTCCAAAATATGTTTCTTGCGGCCATTTGGTCGAGCACTTGGCGTGCACAATCCTGCCAACTCTCTACACTCTATTATCCAGCATATTTTTGCCGTAACCATCAACCCTATGTCACCATTAGTCCTCTCTCTCACTCATTGCACGATGCCAGGCCTGGAGACACACAGTATTGCATGAGATCATCAAGGGCATGACCATGCCGAGCATGTCATGCCCTCCACCATGCCACTCACCTCTCCTCTCCCATCCAGCATGCATCAGCATGTCCTGGACCTCCCTCTCACCCTCCTGAGCATGCTAGCACTAGCCATCGACGAAGAAGAGCACGCCACTGGCCATAACGCACGCGCCCAGTGACGCCCAGAACGCGCCAGGACACGCCTTGGACGCGCCAGTGCGTGACGTCGCCCCGCTGACTCCGGCCACCTCTCGCCCTCTCCTCGCGCCAGCAGCTTCGCCACGACTCCAGGAGACTCCCAGACACGCTCACCTACCCACGCGAGCCCTGTAGACGACGCCATCGTCGACGACCTCCGCCGGTACCCGCACCGGTACGTGACGTCGCCAGCACTCCCTCGTCCACCATTTCCAACGCCATCACGCGCGTCATGACCGCCCTGACCTCAGGAACAGTCCTGCGCCCCTACCTTGCCCCTTCACCGTCCAGAACGATGTCGCCATGGACAACCCGAGCCCGCTCCGCAACACCCTCTCGCCGCTATAAAAGGAGAGCGCCCCAGCCTCCAAATCTCAACCCACTCACCTCTCCTCTCCTCTCTGACTCGCCTCGACCACCTCCCTCTCCACATTGTCCACTGTAGCTCGCCAATTGCATGCCGGAGCACCGCCAGTACCGCAGCAAGGGCGCCGCCGATTGGAGCCACCTCAGGCGACGCCACCAGTACCAGACGCTCCGCCGCCGTCGACAACGTTGCTGCGCACCCTATTCGACGATCGCCGGCCACCGGTGATCTCTCCGACCCACTACCCACGCCGCCAGTGAGCTCGTGTCTCGCCGGAGACGACGATGCACGTGGATCGTTGGATCGGCTTCTAATCCTACGTCCCAGATAGAAACTTACCGTTTCGCGGTTTAAACGTCGCTAACAGTGGGTCCCACTGTCAGGCGGCCCGCTGCGTGCGAGAGGCGCAGATGGGCTGGCCCGTTTGCTTTTCTCCCTCTGGCCCAGTTAGTTTTCCCGCGCAGGCCCAGCCATTTGAATTTGAATTTAGCAGTTTAGGTTAATTTCAATACTGGTGCCAATTTCAAAATAGCATAAAACCAAATCCACTGAGCCAAATTTGATGAACTTTATATGGTTGGAAAGCCTATAAAATTATCTATCAAACCCCACTGGTTTCAACTTCAGATTCATTGCAGAACGCATGTAGTAAAAATAACAAACATAGCCTTTTTCAATTTCAAACAATTATTAAAAATCAACCATAATGAATTTTGAGGTGATTCCACCTCTCATAATTCACATTTCAATTACCCTAGTTGTTTATGTAAAAACATAGCATAGTTGTTTGCATGATCATGGGCTAGAACAAAATAATGGCTATGTGGCCATTTCTAGTCCATTTAAATTATCCAAATTTAGTTATTAAATAGTATGAGAGGTCTCCCCTCATTTAAATCTTTGTCTCAAGTAATCCAATATGAGGGAATAACTTTGGTAATAGAGAACCTCATATTGACTTACTTGGTGATATTAAATTTACCTAATAGTGTTTAAATTACAGGAGATGTAGTATCTCATTTAAATCATTTTCCCAAATGATAAATGTGAAGTGTTGACCTTGGTCAACATAATCTCACACTTATTAATTGAGGAGATTAAATCTTAATAAGATTCAATGAGGGGAAATTATTTCTCCAAAGGAAATAAATAGAAACCCTAATCCATATTTCAATAAGAGGAATTTAGTTTCCAAACACTAAAGAAGAAAATCCTAGTGTTATGTGAATAACATTTGGGATGATGCTAGATCATCTAGAGTGGGCCATTAGGGCTAACTAGTCTACTTAAGTATTGATTTGGTGTTTGTTACCTCGTATCCGTTTATAGACGCTAGTACCGAAGACTACCAGGAGGAGGAGGTCTTCTACGAGGAAGAAGAAGAACACTTTGACAACTGTACCAATCAAGGCAAGCTATACTCTTGCAAAGTTACCCAAGTGCAAGCTCAACTTGAGCAAGGCACCAATACCTTACTACTTTGTTTACTTTCCAAATCCTAGTTTTCATCTTACCAAGCTTTTACTTTATTTATCAAAGTTTACTTTTATAGTTAACTTGAGTCTAGTTATGGAGTAGTACAAGAACATCAAAGTTAGCCTAGAAAGCTACAAGCTAGTTAGCACCTCTCATGACTAGTTGGTAGTGCTAAAACTAAAATTGACTACTCTAGATGGGAACTTGTGAAATTCTTGACATTGAAAACCTTGGAATGATGAGTCATTCTATAGAAAGATTTTTAAGGTGAAGGTGACTTGAATGACATGGTGATGTTGATAAAAACTGATGATTGGGTTCGGATGCGATACCATTCCAATTCTTGAGTACCCCCACAATACCTGAATCTGGGTAAGGCTTAACTGAAAACTTATGTATCTTAGTATGGGTTCCCTCTGAACAAGCGTCATAGGGGTTATGCCGAGGCTGCCTCCGTTGAAAGTGAGATGACGTGAAATGAGGTGAATGTCCGACCCAAGCCCTGTGCAGTTCCTAGGTTGGCAGTTTTCCCTCACTGGGAGGCCAAGCTCATGGGGAGAGGTGCATGTACTAGGGTATGTAAATGAAAGGTTATGATTGGTAGTCCGTGCACTGAGTGTGACAAATCAGGGCCAGTTACCCCTGACGGATTACTGCAATTATTGTGGCACAAGTGTACGACCTCTGCAGAGTGTAAACCTATTCGAATAGCCGCGTTCGCGGTCATGGACAGTTGGAAAGGCCATACTGTTCCGTCATCAGAACGTTTCCAAAAAGTGACATGTGAAGGGTGACTTGTGAATTGAACTTGAAAGGTGACTTTGACTTGAATCACAACAGAGTTGTGGAAATGACGCTAATGTTCCCATTTGAGTTAAGTTAGGCAAATGAGGAGTCTTTGTTTACTAAATGTTTATGAAATAAAACTGGCTTTATGCAAATAAACCTAGAGCTTAGAACCCTCTCACTAAAACTGTTAGTACTTACACTCGTATTAGTTTGCGAGTACTTTAAGGTACTCACGGCTGTGTCCCTGGCTATTCAAATGGCCAGACTATGAAGAAGAGCACTACTACCAGGAAGACGGACAACAGGACGTCTACGATAACTAGGACTACTCCTGACGTCAAAAGTTGCATGTGGAGCAGATGGACCTCTACTACGTATTCCCGCTATGGTGTTATGTATTTGATCCTTAGATCAACGGTTGTAATGAGACTGGATCATGTGATCCTTTTGATGTAAGACTATTATGGTGATGTAATGAATGATGTGCTGTGATATGAACTTATTATGTCTCACAAAAACAATCTTCCTGGGATTGCAATGTATGGCATAATAGGCATCTGGACTTAAAAATCCGGGTGTTGACAAGTTGGTATCAGAGCCATTGTTTGACCTTAGGAGACCCTAGTTAGAATGGACATCTGAAAAACTTAGTTTCAAAACCAATGAAGTGAATATTTATGAAAACCTATTCTCACTCGTACTTTTGAGATTTTTTCAAAATGAGAAATCCATGCTCTACTCTTCCTTGTAATCCTACATAAAATTTTGCACACTTGACCACTTCTCTAACTTACTCATCCAAATTGCTCACATATGGAGTACCACTATGAGTCCTATCAGCTTGGCCACGGAGGAAACCTAATGTTCGAGAAGGATTTGAAGCAATTAGTGGAATATTTAGGACGCCCGTATCCCGAGTTCTTTGGAGTGCCCCTCAATAATCAGTCGAGAAGACAACCTCAGTGGAAAGTTACTGCAGATCTGAGAGGAAAGCTAGGAGCCCCAATTTGGGAAACCATCTGGTTTTCTGTAAGGGGAAACACTTGGAAGGAAGGAATAGCCAAAGCCATGCAAGAAGCAATTGCCCGTCTGTGTGGACAGAATGTGATCAAGCTCAAGAACACTCGCTTCATTTCCTACCCAAGACATGATCCCATGGGAAGGCCAATAACCATGCCACCTCACCCGGAGATGAACCATTATGTTGCCTACCTGGACTTCATGCTGTACAAGACCCGCAAGGAGTTGGACAACGCCCGCACCTTTCGCCAAGCACATTACCCATGAAGACGAAGAATCTACCATTCCGGATGAAGAGTAGTATCACTAGAGCACTCTCGTAGGTATGAGTTTGTATCTATCCCCTTTGTATTCATAGAACGAGGAAATGGTTCTTAAAACCATTAGTGTGTTAGTTTGTAATGTGTGTTGTTTGGAATGAATGAAAAAGTGTTGTTGGTTTTTACCCCCTCAACACTACTCAAGTTTTGAAACTTTTTGAACTTTGAACCAAACAAACCATAGAAATTTCCCTCTTATCTTATCATCTACCTCAATGTTCAGATGGCCCCTCCAACCCGCAGCGCCAACCAGGATGCAATGCAGCAAATGCTGCAGATGATGATGGCAAATCGAGAAGTAGAACGAGCTGAAAGACAAGCCAAACTTGTCGTACTGCAACAGCTAGCCCAGAACAATCAAGGCCATGGAAACCATGATCACCCTGGATCCAAGCTGAAGAATTTTCAAAACACAAATCCACCCATGTTTAGCAAGACCGAAGAGCCACTAGATGCTGATGACTGGCTCCAGACAATGGAGAATAACTTGGAAGTTGCGGGAGTAGAAGCCGTAGAGAAAGTACTGTTCGCCACCCACTACCTGTCAGGACCTGCCAGAGCCTGGTGGACAAGTGCCTGTGCAATGAATGCGGGACAAATGATGACTTGGGAGGACTTCAAACTCAAGTTCAGCAAGTACCATGTGCCCCAGGGACTGATCACGAAGATGAGAGACGAGTTCCGCGAACTCAAATAAGGAAGGATGTCCGTGGTGGAATACCGCGACAGATTCCTCACTCTGTCAAGGTACGCCCCCGATGAAACCGACACCAACGAGAAGCGGAATGAGAGATTTCTGAACGGACTGCATGATGAGATGCAGACTATGTTAGTGAACATCCCGTTTGCTGACCTTGAAGCCCTTGTGGACTCTGCCATCCAGATGGAGGGAAGCTGCACCAAGCCAACGAGAACCACAAGCGAAGAATGATGCATCAGAATGGACCCAACAATGCACAGAAGTACCGCAACAATTCATCTAGAGGATTTGCCCCAAGACACAACAAGCCACCTGCTCAGACGTACCGCCCAAACTACACCCACAATAATGGAGGACCCCCGAAGCCCGGAGGCAACAACAACAACACCAACACTGCACCCAGGACTGGAAGCAATGCCGTCCCCGTCACCCCAAAGGACAAGTCAACTGTGACTTGTTATGAATGTGGAACTGTGGGCCACTACTCCAATGAGTGCCCCAAGAAGCTTGCCAAGACTGGCCCCAATACCGCTGCACCTGCCCAGCAACAACGCCGCTTCGCAGCTAGAAGGAACCCGAATAACCGCAACGGCCGTCTCTACCACATGAGTGCCACAGAAGCCCAGGAAGCACCCCAGGCCATGCCGAGTATGTCTTCCTGTTAACCCAATTGCCCAATCTCTCTTAGGTTCCTAACTTTTCTTAAATCTCGGGACGAGATTTTGTTTAAGGGGGAAGGATTTGTAACATCCCAAATTTTAAAACAAAGAAGAAAATGACTTTCACTTATTTCAAATTTTGGAGCCAACAAAAACTTTATTTAAAACACTTGATGTGCATAGTGCTCATACAAGTAGGTAGTGGTCCTTGCCATGTTAGTTTGTTTGAAGTGTGAACATCTCTCTAAACCCTAAACCCTACCCTTCTCAAAACCAAAGAGGAACAAATAAAAAAGAAAGGAAAATAAAAGAAAAAGACATATGTGGCATATAGCCATAATGGCAAATCTTGACCTATGCCATTATACTTTAGCTAAATGGTTTGAAACCATTACTAAACCCAATCTAACCCTAAATGGACCATAAGCCATGCCTAAGAGAATCAAGTGAAACAAAATAGAAGAAAAAGAAAATAAGAATATCACCTCATATGAGGCTATGGCCATATTTGCAAATCTTTAACCTAGGCCATTTTGAATTGTGTCAGTGGTTTGGAAGTGTTACCAAACTAATAAGAATCACTTTTGAATCAAGAAACCCAAATCAAATTAAAAGAAAAATCAAATTCAAGTGACATGTGATAATGGTCACATGTGACTATTTTAACATCTTACCCTCTTTGAGCCCCTGGATTAAGAGATTTCTAAACTAAAACCTCCCAACTCTTTGCACCTCATCCAAGACCTCATCAAGATGAACAACTTTGGTAAAGACCACCCCTGCCAATTCATTCTAGATTTCAAGATATCATCAAGCAAAGTAGCAACACCAAAACAGATTTAAGATTATGCCTATTTTGGTTTTTCACAAATCAACTTGTTTTTGCACACCACCACCACCATTGTGTTCTAAACATTATTTAAATCAACTTCACCAAAAAGATTTGCAAAATTCCAAAATATGTTTCTTGCGGCCATTTGATCGAGCACTTGGTGTGCACAATGCTGCCAACTCTCTACACTCTATTATCAAGCATATTTTTGCCCTAACCATCAACCCTATGTCACCATTAGTCCTCTCTCTCACTCATTGCACGATGCCAGGCCTGGAGACACACAGTATTGCATGAGATCATCAAGGACATGACCATGCCGAGCATGTCATGCCCTCCACCATGCCACTCACCTCTCCTCTCCCATCCAGCATGCATCAGCATGTCCTGGACCTCCCTCTCACCCTCCTGAGCATGCTAGCACTAGCCATCGACGAAGAAGAGCATGCCACTGGCCAGAACGCACGCGCCTAGTGACGCCCAGAACGCGCCAGGACACGCCCTGGACGTGCCAGTGCGTGACGTCGCCCCGCTGACTCCGGCCACCTCTCGCCCTCTCCTCGTGCCAGCAGCTTCACCACGACTCCAGGAGACTCCCAGACATGCTCACCTGCCCACGCGAGCCCTGTAGACGACGCCATCATCGACGACCTCCGCCGGTACCCGTGCCAGTACGTGACGTCGCCAGCACTCCCTCGTCCACCATTTCCAACGCCACCACGCGCGTCTTGACCGCCCTGACCTCAGGAACAGTCCTACGCCCTTACCTTGCCCCTTCACCGTCCAGAACGACGTCGCCATGGACAACCCGAGCCCACTCCGCAACACCCTCTCGCCGCTATAAAAGGAGAGCGCCCCAGCCTCCAAATCTCACCCCACTCACCTCTCCTCTCCTCTCTGACTCGCCTCGACCACCTCCCTCTCCACATTGTCCACCGTAGCTCGCCAATTGCACGCCGGAGCACCGCTAGTACCGCAGCAAGGGCGCCGCCGATTGGAGCCACCTCAGGCGACGCCACCAGTACCAGACGCTCCGCCGCCGTCGACAATGTTGCTGCGCACCCTATCCGGCGATCACCGGCCACCGGTGAGCTCTCCGACCCCCTACCCGCGCCGCCAGTGAGCTCGTGTCTCGCCGGAGACGACGATGCACGTGGATCGTTGGATCGGCTTCTAATCCTACGTCCCAGATAGAAACTTACCGTTTCGCGGTTTAAACGTCGCTGACAGTGAGTCCCACTGCCAGACGGCCCGCTGCGTGCGAGACGCGCAGATGGGCTGGCCCGTTTGCTTTTCTCCCTCTGGCCCAGTTAGTTTTCCCGCACAGGCCCAGCCATTTGAATTTGAATTTAGCAGTTTAGGTTAATTTCAATACTGGTGCCAATTTCAAAATAGCATAAAACCAAATTCACTAAGCCAAATTTAATGAACTTTATATGGTTGGAAAGCCTATAAAATTCTCTATCAAACCCCACTGGTTTCAACTTTAGATTCATAGTAGAACTCCTGTAGTAAAAATAACAAAACAGAGCCTTTTTCAATTTCAAACAATTATTAAAAATCAACCATAATGAATTTTGAGGTGATTCCACCTCTCATAATTCACATTTCAAATACCCTAGTTGTTTATGTAAAAACATAGCATAGTTGTTTGCATGATCATGGGCTAGAACAAAATAATGGCTATGTGGCCATTTCTAGTCCATTTAAATTATCCAAATTTAGTTATTAAATAGTATGAGAGGTCTCCCCACATTTAAATCTTTGTCTCAAGTAATCCAATATGAGCGAATAACTTTGGTAATAGAGAACCTCATATTGACTTACTTGGTGATATTAAATTTCCCTAATAGTGTTTAAAGTACAGGAGGTGTAGTATCTCATTTAAATCATTTTCCAAAATGATAACTGTGAAGTGTTGACCTTGGTCAACATAATATCACACTTATTAATTGAGGAGATTAAATCTTAATAAGATTCAATGAGAGGAAATTATTTCTCCAAAGGAAATAAATAGAAACCCTAATCCATATTTCAATAAGAGAAATTTAGTTTCCAAACACTAAAGAAGAAAACCCTAGTGTTATGTGAATAACATTTGGGATGATGCTAGATCATCTAGAGTGGGCCATTAGGGCTAACAAGTCTACTTAAGTATTGATTTAGTGTTTGTTACCTCGTATCCGTTTATAGACGCTAGTACCGAAGACTACTAGGAGGAGGAGGTCTTCTACGAGGAAGAAGAAGAACACTTTGACAACTGTACCCATCAAGGCAAGCTATACTCTTGCAAAGTTACCCAAGTGCAAGCTCAACTTGAGCAAGGAACCAATACCTTACTACTTTGTTTACTTTCCAAATCCCAGTTTTCATCTTACCAAGCTTTTACTTTATTTATCAAGGTTTACTTTTATAGTTAACTTGAGTCTAGTTATGGAGTAGTACAAGAACATCAAAGTTAGCCTAAAAAGCTACAAGCTAGTTAGCACCCCTCATGACTAGTTGCTAGTGCTAAAACTAAAATGGACTACTCTAGATGGGAACTTGTGAAATTCTTGACTTTGAAAACCTTGGAATGATGAGTCATTCTATTGAAAGATTTTTAAGGTGAAGGTGACTTGAATGACATGGTGATGTTGATAAAAACTGATAATTGGGTTCGGATGCGATACCATTCCAATTCTTGAGTACCCCCACAATACCTGAATCTGGGTAAGGCTTAACTGAAAACTTATGTATCTTAGTATGGGTTCCCTCTGGACAAGCGTCATGGGGGTTATGCCGAGGCTTCCTCCGTTGAAAGTGAAATGACGTAAAATGAGGTGAATGTCCGACCCAAGCCCTGTGCAGTTCCCAGGTTGGCGGTTTGCCCTCACTGGGAGGCCAAGCTCATGGGGAGATGTGCCTGTACTAGGGTATGTAAATGAAAGGTTATGATTGGTAGTCCGTGCACTGAGTGTGATAAATCAGGGCCAGTTACCCCTGACGGATTACTGCAATTATTGTGGCACAAGTGTACGACCTCTGCAGAGTGTAAACCTATTCGAATAGCCGCGTCCGCGGTCATGGAAATTTGGAAAGGCCATACTGTTCCGTCATCGGAACGTTTCCAAAAAGTGACATGTGAAGGGTGACTTGTGAATTGAACTTGAAAGGTGACTTTGACTTGAATCACAACAGAGTTATGGAAATGACACTAATGTTCCCATTTGAGTTAAGTTAGGCAAATGAGGAGTCTTTGTTTACTAAATGTTTATGAAATAAAACTGGCTTTATGCAAATAAACCTAGAGCTTAGAACCCTCTCACTAAAACTGTTAGTACTTACACTACTATTAGTTTGCGAGTACTTTAAAGTACTCACGGCTATGTCCCTGGCTATTCAAATGGCCAGACTATGAAGAAGAGCACTACTACCAGGAAGACGGACAGCAGGACGTCTACGATAACTAGGACTACTCCTGACGTCAAAAGTTGCCTGTGGAGCAGATGGATCTCTACTACGTATTCTCGCTATTGTGTTATGTATTTGATCCTTAGATCAACGGTTGTAATGAGACTGGATCATGTGATCCTTTTGATGTAAGACTATTATGGTGATGTAATGAATGATGTGTTGTGATATGAACTTATTATGTCCCGCAAAAACAATCTTCATGGGATTGCGATGTATGGCATAATAGGCATCTGGACTTAAAAATCCGGGTGTTGACATGGGAGGAGAAGTGGAGGAGAAAGAGAGAAGTGAGGAGATGGATAAGTGAGAGGAGAACTGGTGGAGGAGAAGTGGAGAAGCAGATTGGCGCCGGGGAAATTCAAAAATTCGGCTAAGAATTCTGTGGCGCATGTCCAAATGATGCGCCACAGTTTTTTTTTTCGAATTTTCTATTTTGCAGCAAAACATCTTTAAATTGCCGTATCTTTTTACTCTTTTCGAATCGTGGGAACATTTTGATATATTATGCGTTTTTTTTTCGAATTCGTATGCAACCAGAAATCTAGTTTGATAATTTTCCAACAAAATTTTGCAAAAAAAGTCAAAATTCATGTTTGTTAATTTTCAGTGGTGCTAGATGACATAATACATGGGCACCTCGAAGGATTTGATTTTTTGAATTTTCTATCTATTTCTTTTTTATTTTACAGTGCTAAAAAGGCGATCCAAGGGGGGGTGGAGTTGCGTGGGAGAAAAAATCACGTCAACTTTCTGTGGCGCATATGCCTAGTGCGCCACAGAAAGATGAACTTCTGTGGCACATATGCCCATATGCGCCACAGAAAGAATTCGGTGGCGCATGTGGACATATGCGCCACATAATTTTGACTTTCTGTGACGCATGTGGTAGATGCGCCACAGAATTCCCTTCGCCCGTATGCAGTGCTGGACCCCGTGTGGGCCCATGGAGATTATGTGGCGCATCCGTCCACATGCGCCACAGAAAGGTAAAGTTCTGTGGCGCACCACTCGTACATGCGCCACAGAAATTAGAAATTTCTGTGGAGCATATTTTTGGTGCGCCACAGAAAAAAAATTGTGGAGCATATTTTCTACGTGCGCCACAGATACCATTTCTACCTATAATGGTTTTTCTACTAGTGATCCAGTCATCAATCGTGCACAACTAATTACACACCTAACGATTCATCCCAAGGCCACTTTCGTGCATCAGCAAGGTATGTATTAAGACTATTGTTCAACCACCGCATAAAGTTTTGAGATCCCCATAATTCCCCTATAACATGCATCCAAAGAATCATGTCATATTCGTCCAACTCGCATCTACTTCAACAAGCCATACTGCAATACTATCTATATGCAAATAGAACGAGAGTACAACATTGATACGTCTCAAACGTATCCATAATTTCTTTTGTTTCATGCTACTTTTATGACAATACTCACATGTTTTATACATACTTTACATCATTTATATGCATTTTCCGGCACTAACCTATTGACGAGATGCCGAAGAGCCAGTTGTTGTTTTCTGCTGTTTTTGGTTTCAGAAATCCTACAAAGGAAATATTCTCGGAATTGGACGAAATCAACGCCCAGGGTCTTATTTTTCCACGGAGCTTCCAGAAGACCGAAGAGCATACGAGGTGGGGCGACGAGGCGCCCAAACCACAGGGCCGCGCGGCCAGGGTGGGGCCCGCGCCGCCCTATGGTGTGGGGCCCTCGTGCCTCCACCGACCCTGCCCTTCCGCCTACTTAAACTCTCCGTCGCGAAAACCCTATTACCGAGAGCCACGATACGGAAATAGTTCCAGAGACGCCGCCGCCGTCAATCCCATCTCGGGGGATTCAGGAGATCGCCTCCGGCACCCTGCCGGAGAGGGGAATCATCTCCCGGAGGACTCTTCATCACCATGATCGCCTCCGGACTGATGTGTGAGTAGTTCATCTTTGGACTATGGGTCCATAGCAGTAGCTAGATGGTTGTCTTCTCCTCTTGTGCTATCATGTTAGATCTTGTGAGCTGCCTATCATGATCAAGATCGTCTATTTGTAATGCTACATGTTGTGTTTGTTGGGATCCGATGAATATGGAATACTATGTCAAGTTGATTATCAATCTATCATATATGTGTTGTTTATGTTCTTGCATGCTCTCCGTTGCTAGTAGAGGCTCTGGCCAAGTTGATACTTGTAACTCCAAGAGGGGGTATTTATGCTCGATAGTGGGTTCATGTCTTCATTAAATCTGGGGGAGTGACAGCAACCCCTAAGGTTGTGGATGTACTGTTGCCACTAGGGATAAAACATCAATGCTTTGTCTAAGGATATTTGTGTTGATTACATTACGCACCATACTTAATGCAATTATCTGTTGTTTGCAACTTAATACTGGAAGGGGTGCGGATGCTAACCTGAAAGTGGACTTTTTAGGCATAGATGCATGCTCGGATAGCGGTCTATGTACTTTGTCGTAATGCCCTGATTAAATCTCATAGTAGTCATCGTGATATGATGTGCATTGTTATGCCCTCTCTATTTGTCAGTTGCCCAACTGTAATTTGTTCACCCAACATGCTATTTATCTTATTGGAGACACCACTAGTGAACTGTGGACCCCGGTCCATTCTTTTACATCTGAAGTACAATCTACTGCAAACTCTGTTCTTTACTGTTGTTCGCAAACAAGAATCGTTTTCCACACCATACGTTTAATCCTTTGTTTACAGCAAGCCGGTGAGATTGACAACCTCACTGTTAAGTTGGGGCAAAGTACTGTGATTGTGTTGTGCAGGTTTCACGTTGGCGCCGGAATCCCTGGTGTTGCGCCGCACTACACTCCGTCACCAACAACCTTCACGTGGCCCTTGACTCCTACTGGTTCGATAACCTTGGTTTCATACTGAGGGAAAACTTGCTGCTGTACGCATCACACCTTCCTCTTGGGGTTCCCAACGGACGTGTGCTTCACGCGTTAACAAACATGCATCTATAAACATGGGAAATGCACTTTGGCTCATAGGAGCATTTGCTCTCATTATGTGAATCCACATTTTGAAGTGTCAAAAAATTCTAAACTAAATTTTTACATGTACATCTAAACATTTTATGTTGGTACACAAATTTTGAAAAAACGAAAAAAAATTCTGTGGCTCCTGTAAAAAAGACAAATTTTGATGTTGTAACACGACTACATACATCATATTTTTTTGCCTTTTTTGTACACACCACACAAAATGTTGTTTTTCCACGAAAACTTGTGTACGAACAAAGAATGTCACGATGTATACCAAAAAATTTATGTCAAATTTTTTTAACGTTTTTAAAATTAATTTTTAATTATTTTATATAACTAGCAAGGTGGCCCTCGCAAATGCGAGGGCATTATCTTTATTTTCTCGAAAGTGATAGGAATATTATATTTCACATTATGGAATCAACAATAATACCATGTATTATCATTGTTGATTTTTTTGAATCCACAGTCACCCTAATAATATCTTGCATCTGCAATAACTTCTTTATATTTATTAATTCTAGTTGAAATTTTACTTTACCAATTAGGATAAAACCATAAATATCGTTAGAGTACATATGATGTTTTGTACATGGTGATATTATACCTTTTTTATAGGATTAAATCCATATCGTGAGTTAGCATGTAGATTTTGTGTGTTGTCTTACATTAGTGAATGGTTACAAATAACCTTAAATATCGTCGATATTAGCTCAGTGGCCTAAGATCTTGGGACGCCGTTTTCTCAAAATATTTGTTGTTACTAAAGGTTTAGAACGTAATATGTGTAATATGCATACTGTTCCACGATGTTTTCTGTACCACCGGGCTACCCCGCTCGTCGGCCTTCTCACATAGCTCCTGAAGCTTAGCCTGGCATCGCGAGTGCCCGACGGGAATTTGTTTTTTTTACTGGTATTTACGGTATTTGCCGGAAACCGTTTTTTCTGGTTAATCACCTGAGAAAATATTATAGTAGAAATTAATCTATAGTTAGATAATTTGCTCAATTTTTTATAGCTCTTGAAGCTTAGCCTAGCATCGCGAGCACCCGACGGGGATTTGTTTTTTCGACTGGTATTTCTGGTATCTTGCCGGAAACCGGTTTTTCTGGTGAATCAACCGAGAAAATATTATAGTAGAAATTGATCTATATTTAGATAATTTGCTCATTTTTTTTTAGGAATGTTCGATTAATCTGTAAATTTCTTTGACAAATTTCAGGAAATATTTTCAAAATTTCCGAAAACCTGAAATACCGTTGCATATTATTTTCTCCACAGATCAAAAAACCCTAGCAGCCGCCCCGTCGGCCAAGAGACCATCGAGAAAAACTATTAGTGGGGGAATTTACATGTATGTACATAATTTGGCAACATTTTGAATCCACAATCACCGTAATAATATCTTGCATCTGCAATTACTTCTTTATATTCCTTAATTCTGGTTGAAATTTTACTTTACCAGTTAGGATAAAACCATAAACTTTGTTAGAATACATACGAAGTTTTGTACATGGTGATATTATACCTTTTTATAGGATTAAATCCATGTCGTGAGCTAGCATGTAGATTTTGTGTGTTGTGTTACATTAGTGAATGGTTACAAATAACCTTAAAGATCGTCGATATTAGCTCAATGGCCTAAGATCTTGGGACGCTATTTTCTCAAAATATTTGTTGTTACTAAAGGTTTAGAACGTAATATGCATACTATCCCACAATGTTTTCTGTACCACCGGGCTATCCTGCTCGTCGGCCTTCCCGCATAGCTCCTGAAGCTTAGCCTAGCATCGCAAGCACCCGATGGGGATTTGTTATTTTGACTGGTATTTCAGGTATCTTGCCGGAAACCGGTTTTTTGGTTAACCAACCGAGAAAATATTATAGTAGCAATTAATCTATAGTTAGATAATTTGCTTAATTTTTTTATAGCTCTTGAAGCTTAGCCTAGCATCGCGAGCACCCGACAGGGATTTGATTTTTCGACTGGTATTTCCAGTATCTTGCCGAAAACTGGTTTTTCTGGTTAATCAACCGAGAAAATATTATAGTAAAAATTGATCTATATTTAGATAATTTGCTCAATTTTTTTTAGGAATGTTCGATTAATCTGTAAATTTCTTCGACAAATTTCGGGAAATATTTTCAAAATTTCCGAAAACCTAAAATACTGTTGCATGCAGTTATTTTCTCCACAGATCAAAAAACCCTAGCAGCCATCCCGTCGGCCAAGAGACTATCGAGAAAAAATATTAGTGGGGGAATTTACATGTATGTACATAATTTGGCAACATTTCCTTTCTTTTCAACGAATTTTGGACAAATTTCTGAATTGGTTTGACAATTTTGACGATATTTTGGCAAGTATTCTTAAAATTTCTGAATAAATGGAAATACTGTTTCATAGTCATTTTTTCACTGAGAACCAAACGTTTGCAGCCAGCCACTGGCGTGAAGGTGATCTATCAACAGAATGCGACGAACTATTGCTCTCTAATTCATAGTACAGGGCTCATCGATATTTGTAATGTTGTGTGTTTTCTATGCCGTCGTAGTGTACATACATTGGTCAATCTCCAATTAAACATAAACTGCTTCGTTTGAAAGTGAATTCGCATGGCCTATTGGATATGCATTCTATCCGTATTAGTGCAGATTTTTGAACAACCGTGGTGGACCCATCTTCCTTTAAATCTCAACATTTAGATAGAAATTCAACAATCTGAATCTGAATAACGATCTGGGACTTTAGGTGGTTTACATGTGGAACATATTTGTTTAAAGAGTCCCTAGACTACACACCTTGATACCTGGATGCGGTCATGTATCTGATTAAGAGATACGAGGGGATGTGAACAATAACTTCTCCTGTACACGACCCATGACCCATGTTACGTAACTTACATAACTTTTAATTCTCGTTAAATTATAGCCGTAAATTATAGATCTAATAGTTAAAATACTTTTGATGATGTGAATTAACGTGGTGTCTCTATTTTAGACCTCTGTATTGTGCTTTTAGTATATAATAGATGGAAGCATTTGCTCCTATGAGCCAAAACGCCACCTCCCTATAAACATCTCATAACATAACAACAAGTTTGTTATCTCATAAATAAAGATGCACCATGGGAATTACACCTATAGTACTAAGGCCAACCACCACATGAAGTTTTGAGGTCCCCATAGTTCCCCTCCAACATGCATCCAAAGAATCAGGTCAAGGATTATGGCATCTTCATCAAACTCGCATCTACTCCGACAAGCCGTAGTGCAATCCTATTTGCAAATAGAACGAGAGTACAACATGCATCTATAAACATCTCATAACATAACACAACGAGTTTATGATCCCATAAACAAAGATCCACCATGGGAATTGCATCTATAGAACTATACCATGTAGGGCAGCTCATGCAAACTAAACAATGATAATACATGGAGAGATTCGATCAAGTTACTACCATGAACCCATAGTCCATGGGGTGGACTACTCCTTGTTCATGCTAGAAAACAACGAGGAGGCTATGTGACGGAGGAGAGGCGATCCTGGCTGCGGTTCCCTCGTCTAATTCTCATCTGGCAGCGAAGTACAGTCTCTTTGTTTTTTGTATATATCCTCGCACTGCCGCTTGTCGGTCCCAAATAAAATATCAGGGTATAAATAGGTGGTTTTAGGTTAACACTAGCATGAAATCGAGGCGATCGGAGTTTCGAAGCTCCAGATACCCTCCACAGCGCGGTCTAGGGGTAAAAGCGTTGTGTGGCCCAATTGGGAAGCCTATTGGGCCCCTGGCCTCCATCTTCACCTTGTTGGAATCGTCTCGAAAATAGTGAAGTGTTATCTTTGATCTTGCCCTTTTTTTAGTCCCAAAGCTCCCTGAAGTAAAAAAACACTAACGTGAGATTTTTCTTCCTTGTAGAATTAGATATGAAATTAACGGGATTTCGTGAAAAACATATAAATCATTAAGAATAGTGGTAATAACTCCTACCATTATGCAAATATGAAGGATAATAATATGATAAACTTCAAAGTTTATGGATATATATGTTTCCAACGTACCACATTGCTAGACAAATCGAACCATACTCGCACAACATGTTGTAAAGCATTGTCTTCACCCTGTTCATGGGGAACACATCGGAGATAGTCGTTGGCGCGCACCATCACCACGCGACTAAGCAAACATGTCCATGCAAAGCGAACTGTCGGGCATTCGTTGTCGTTCCTCACCAGGGTAGCAAGGTTTAACATTTTCTAGAGCTTTATTGACTGAAGAGCAGAAATAAAAAAAGATTATGAGAGGTGTAGCGCAAGTCAATGATTCGGCATAGGTATGAAGTTTCATTGCCCCCATCATTAGCCTCTTTAATTGGTACTATTTTCCCATTGCAACATGACATAAACATTAAATGGTGCACATGAAATAGAAGTAAGCTTGAGGTTGACATTGAGATTGAAGTGCCTCATACTCTCTTAACTTACTAGCCAAGACAAATAGCATGACATCAAGATCATCTCGTTGTTGGTCAAATGAAACTTCCTCGCATGCCAGCAGGCCAATCCAATGCAATCCTCAATCATAGAAGCATTTCATACACATTCTAAAACATAAAACATATTCAATCTTTCCTCACTTTGTTGTGTTTGCATCGTACTCTCATTTTTATTTTATCCACCCTTAGCAAATTGTGGAGGGTTTGTGCCCCCAGTGGCAGAGCTTGAAGAAAATTTATGGGCGGGCCAAGCTATGAAATACACAATTTGTTTTTATTCCAAACCACACCACTCCACTAGACATTACTAGTTATTACTTAAAAATTGTTTTCATTGGTTCTAGAATTTAAAATTTCACTTGTCTCATTCCCTTTTGTTTTCAAGACAAAATTAATTATTCTGCGAGTGGTGTTTCATGTTGCAGTTGCGAGTGGCTGTTCCCATTGATGTTGGCTGTTATAATTTGCAAAGCTGGAAAAGAAATTCCAAATTCAGTGAGCAAATGAACAACGGATGCTAGCTATAAATTGCTAGATTTTTTCACTTGTTGTTCAGCCAGCTCCTCCTGTGTAGCTCGAGGTAGGCTTTTCTCTAGGAGTTTATTTTTTGACACTTGTAAGTTTTGATGATCTTTGTTGAGGATAGAGGATCTACATGCTGAGGTATAGTATATCTACCAAATTTTATTGATCGAGTACCAGACTCTAGATATCTGGAAGTTACTTAAAATTTTGCTAATTCATGTGCTGTAAACGTACATAGTTTAAGTACTTTGATGGAAAATTTATCCATCACAACTAAGGCAGCTGAGCCTAGCAAAACCTTAGGAGAATATGAAACTCCTTCAACATTAGTTGCAAAAAATCCTATAGTCTATACATATGTAAAGGGCATTGAATATGAAATAGATCCTGAATTATTAACTATGATGCAAGAGAATGGCTTTTCAGGAGAAGATCAGTTCGTCGGTCCTTGAGGACAAATCTTTCAAATGGCAACAAGCCTTTCCAGTGGCAGAGCTTGAAGAAAATTCATGGGCGGGCCAACCTATGAAATACACAATTTGTTTTTGTTCCAAACCGCACCACTTCACTAGACATTACTAGTTATTACTAAAAAAATTGTTTTCATTGGTTCTAGAATTTAAAATTTCGCTTGTCTCATTCCCTTTTGTTTTCAAGACAAAATTAATTATTCTGCGAGTGGTGTTACATGTTGCAGTTGCGAGTGGCTGTTCCCATTGATGTTGGCTGTTATAATTTGCAAAGCTGGAAAAGAAATTCCAAATTCAGTGAGCAAATGAACAACGGATGCTAGCTATAAATTGCTAGCTAAAAGTTTGAGGAAAGACAGAATATTACCTAGGCAGGGGAGTTGGAGAAGAGGAGAGGATCGATTTGGTTTGCGGACAACAAGCGCTGATCGTTGGGTCGCAGCGCCTGCTGAAGTCCTGCCGGCCCGTGCCCGTGCGATGCGCTTATGGGCTGCTGGCTGCGGCGACCCGCTGTTGCCCGCTGCCGTTCCTCCTACACTCCACCATTTCCCCAGATTTCTCTTCTTGTTCTTTCCAAAATCCCATACCTAGCGAGGCGTCTCCATGGTCATAGTTTCTGTGTTTGTGTCGAGAGAGCCTCTGAAAGGAACGACCAGGGAGGCAGGGAGAGACAAACGTACACTGAGGCTGGGCCATAGATGCATATGAGTGAATATTTTTTCTGCAAAAAAACTGGGCGGGCCATGGCCCGGTTTGGCCCCAAAGGAGCTCCGCTAGTGAGCCTTACCAAGAAATACTATTGCTAGATGGAAAGACTGCATAAAAGAATTCATGAATAGATTTAATTCTTTTTATAAGACTTTGCGGGTTAAAGGGGAGATCACAAATTTCTTCCAGAATATTGGAGAGAGCTTTGCCCAAACTAGCTTGGGAAAATTCTCTAGATTACTTATGAAAGTTCTCAACCATGGTTTTATGGACCACGTGATTTTGCAATATCTTTATGGTGGACTTAACGATGAATCTAAACAAATGGTTGATGCATGTGCATGAGGAACTCTAAACTCATTGACATACAAGGATGCAATGACCCTTTTTGTTGGGAGAGCTTTAAACGATGAACAGTACAATCTATTAGGTGAGATTGAACTGAAGAATGGAATGCTCTTTATAACCCCTGAACTTATGCCTGAAGTGAAAAAGTTAATGGAAGATAAATATATACCAACTAAGCTTGTGATAGAAAACAAGACTAATGAACTACAAGCAATAGTACTCCCTCCGGTCAAGAATGTATGATGCTTTGGCCTTTTCATGGTTCACTTATTTTTGTTTTTATCTAGTCTACTTTTAATGTGTAGGTTCACTCCTTTTAGTTTAAATCTAGTCTACTCTAAGGGTATCTAAAACTTCTTTTAATAGTACACGGAGGGAGTAGTTGAGAATGAGCTTAATATGAAAATGAAAAAAATGTTGATATCAACAAACTGAATTTAGAGAGCTAATGTTTAGGCAACTCATGCTCCACAAGAGTGATATAAACACTTTAGCAGGAACACTACAAGATTTAAGTCACGCAACTAAACACTTAAACAAACATTTTGATATGGGTTCAAGTACAATGTGACCAAATAGCTAAAGCTCAAGTTTTGATTTTAAGCCAATTTTTTTTAGTAAAGCTAATTCTACTAATATTATTGCAAGACGAGGTACATAAACTAAGAACAAGCTCTTAAAGCTAAAGAAATAGAAAGAAAATTCCATACTAATATATTTGAAAACTTGTACTACCGACGCTTATGTTGCACCGGAGGGAGATTTATCAATACAATGTGTGTCTTGTGCGATTAGGAAATGGTTTAACTTTGTTAGTTGGCTAGGCAATTTGTGACTATCTTAAACGTCCCCCTCACATGCACCTACCATTTTTTAGATTAACAGGGAGAACCTCCCGGGTTCCATTGATTAAATCAACGAAAACAACATTGGCACCTACCATTTTATGCGCATGTGGACAGCTATTCCCAATCAGTAGGCCACGATGACAACCACGGCATGACCGGTGCGGCGATGTAGTATATTCTTCTGTGCAGCAGTCGTTCAGAAGTCCAGTCGGCGCCGGCCGTCTTCATCACACACACACACACAAGAAAAACGAAACCTCCAAACCCGGCCCGGCGCGTCATCGCCTCTCGGATTTAAGTAGGGTCGTCCAGTGAAATTAAGTGCAGCGTTGCAGTCATACCCAGCGCGTGTAGAGTAGAGCGTCGTCGGCGATGGCGGAGGAAGACGATCCGGAGCGGCGGGGCAGGCATAATCCAATGTCCAACGTCCCGATCATTCCGGTCATCATGTTCCTCGCGCCGTGCGCGTTCTTCCTGTTCACGTCAGACCTGGGGCTCCCGCGCATCCGCATCGAGTATTCAAGCCGCGACGCTCCGGCCAGCGCGCCCGCGAAGAAGCCGCTGCGCCAGCTGACCGACCGTCCGTACACGCTGGGCGCGGCCGTGTCCGACTACGATGCCCACAGAGCGGCGTGGCTCGCCGCGCACCCGCGGTTCCCGGCCTCCGTCGCGCCGGGGCGGCCGCGCGTGCTGGTGGTCACCGGTTCGTCGCCGCGCCGGTGCAGCAAACCAGACGGCGACCAGTTGCTCCTCCGCGCGTTCAAGAACAAGGCGGACTACTGCCGCGTCCACGGCTTCGACATCTTCTACAGCAACGCGGTGCTGGACGCCGAGATGTCGGGGTTCTGGACGAAGCTGCCGCTGCTGCGCGCGCTGATGGTGGCGCACCCGGAGACGGAGCTCCTCTGGTGGGTGGACTCCGACGTTATCTTCACGGACATGCTGTTCGAGCCGCCGTGGGGCAAGTACGCGCGCCATAACCTGGTGCTCCCCGGCTGGGACGACGCGGTGTACGACGCCAAGAGCTGGCTCGGCACCAACGCCGGAAGCTTCGTGATCCGGAACTGCCAGTGGTCGCTGGACCTCCTCGACGCGTGGGCGAAGATGGGGCCGCGCGGCCCGGTGCGCGAGCACTACGGGAAGATCTTCGGGGAGGCGCTGTCGAACCGGGGGGCGTACGAGGCGGACGACCAGTCGGCGATCGTGTACCTGCTGGTGACGGAGCGAGAGAGGTGGGGGGACAAGGTGTTCCTGGAGAGCTCCTACGTGTTGCACGGCTACTGGAAGGGCATCGTGGACCGGTACGAGGAGCTGCGGAGCAAGTGGCGGCCGGGGCTCGGCGACGACCGGTGGCCGCTCGTCACGCACTTCGTCGGCTGCAAGCCGTGCGGGGGGCAAGGCGCCAGCTACGATGCCGCGGAGTGCCGGCGAGGCATGGAGCGCGCGCTCAACTTCGCCGACGACCAGATACTCAACCTCTACGGCTTCCAGCACCGGTCGCTCAACACCACGGCCGTGCACCGCGTCAGGAACGACACCGGACAGCCGATGGACGCCG
Source organism: Lolium rigidum (assembly GCF_022539505.1). Taxonomy (NCBI): domain Eukaryota; kingdom Viridiplantae; phylum Streptophyta; class Magnoliopsida; order Poales; family Poaceae; genus Lolium; species Lolium rigidum. Next base: position 24,250,785 of record NC_061510.1, on the reverse strand, counting down.
ACGACGAGGAGATCGGCCGGCTCCTGCACCCGACGTTTAGAGCCGCTAGGCCATCGTAATCTACTCCGATCAAGTAACAGCTTCTTCAATTAGTTTGGATGTGAACGTGCTTAACATCTGAACATGCAACGTGTAATACTTGCAGACGCAAATTTCTACAAGTGTATATAGACATCAATTGTTCATATACTAACTTCTGTCCTGAAAACGTAAGGCCAGTACACCTGGAGAAATAGGTTGTGGAGCGAACCATGAATTTGACAGGCACAATCACCCTTTAAGATAGACTAAAAGGTGTGAGAGAAAGATGGGGGCACAAACCCTCCACAATTTGCTAAGGGTGGATAAAATAAAAATGAGAGTACGATGCAAACACAACGAAGTGAGGAGAGATTGAATATGTTTTATGTTTTAGAATGTGTATGAAATGCTTCTATGATTGAGGATTGCATTGGATTGGCGAGGAAGTTTCATTTGACCAACGACGAGATGATCTTGATGACTTGATGTCATGCTATTTTGTATTGGCTAGTAAGTTAAGAGAGTATGAATCACTTCAATCTCAATGTCAATGTCAACCTCAAGCTTACTTCTATTTCATGTGCACCATTTAATGTTTATGTCATGTTGCAATGGGAAAATAGTACCAATTAAAGAGGCTAATGATGGGGGCAATGAAACTTAAGTACTACCTACTACTCATAATTGTTTTATTTATGTCGTTCAGGCTAGCCATAGTGCTAGTATCATAAGAGCAATTACAATAGTGCTTACTCATCAGGCTACAAGCTTTGCCATGTCATTAAAACTTAGGTGGCAGAGAGAGAACAGAGGAGAGAGAGGAGAGCTAGCGCTCCAGCTATCGCACGCTAGCACATCGACCAAGAAAAGGAGCCTCGCATGCGGCATTGGCCCACTTAACAGCCATCTAATAGCTAGCCTATTATATGAGTGGGCTTTTTGTTGACTCTACAATGACCTGGCACTTCTAAATAGCCGGCAGTAGGCTATCCTATTAATTTTGCTCTAAGTAGTACTATCATATACATTGGTCCCACAAAAATGCTGATGTGGCAGCTAATTAAAGAGGAGAGAGAAGATTAGAGTAACATAGGTGAATACTGTATCATAGCGCACATCACGAGAAAAAGTTAATGCCAAACAAATCTTGTCCACAATTTTGCATTGAGATGCTACAGATTATTAAATATAACAAGATTATGATACCACTCCATGATACTACCCACTATAGAGATAGTATCATATAAAAATATCATATGCATGATACTAATACATGATACTACCCACTATGATCAGCCTCAGTCAATAGAAAATGTTAGTCCATGCTACCCTCGGCTAGGAACGACAACGAATGCCCGACAGTTCACTTTACATGGACATGTTCTTAGTCGGGTGGTGATGGTGTGTGCTAGCGACTATCTCCGATGTGTTCGTCATGAACAGGGTAAAGCCAATGCTTTACAACATGTTGTGGGAGTATAGTTCGATTTGTGTAGCAATGTGATACATTGGAAACATATATACCCATAAAATTTGGAGTTTATTATATTATTATCCTTCATATTTGCATAATAGTAGGAGTTATTACCACTATTCTTTGTGATTTATATGTTTTTCACGAAATCCCATTAAGTTCATATTTGATTCTACAAGGAAGGAAAATCTCATGTTAGTGTTTTTCACTTCAGGGAGCTTTGGAACTCAAAAAGGGCAAGATCAAAGATAACACTTCACTATTTTCGAGACGATTCCAACAAGGCGAAGATGGAAGCCAAGGGCTCAACAGGCTTCCCAGTTGGGCCACACATTTCTTTTACCCCTAGACCACGATGTGGAGGGTACCTGGAGCTTCGAAACTCCGATCGGATCGATTTCATGCTAGTATTAACCTAAAACCGCCTATTTATACCCTGATATATTATTTGCGACCGACAGGCGGTAGCGCAGGGATATATACAGAAACAGAGAGACTGCAGTTCGCTGCCAGATGAGAATTGGAGGAGGAACCGCAGTCGGGATCGCCTCTGGCCGCCTCTCCTCCGTCACATAGCCTCGCCGTTGTTTTCCAACATGAATAAGGAGTAGTCAACCGCATGGACTATGGGTTCATGGTAGTAACTTGATTGAGTCTCTCCATGTATTATCAATGTTTAGTCTATATGAGATGCCCTACATGGTATAGTTCTATAGATACAATTGCCATGGTAGATCTTTGTTTATGAGATCATAAACTTGTTGTTATGTTATGAGATGTTTATAGATGCATGTTGTTATCTCATTCTATTTGCATATAGATAGGATTGCACTACAGCTTGTTGAAGTAGATGCGAGTTTGATGAAGATGACAGAATCCTTGACCTGAGTCTTTGGATGCATGTTATAGAGGAATTATGGGGACCTCAAAACTTCATATGGTGGTTGGACTTAGTGCTACATGTGTAATTACCATGGCGCATCTTTATTTATGAGATGAAAAACTTGTTATGTTATGAGATGTTTATAGATGCATGTTGCACTCTCGTTCTATTTGCATATAGATAGGATTGCAGTATGGCTTGTTGAAGTAGATGCGAGTTGGATGACTATGACTTGATTCTTTGGATGCATGTTATAGGGGGTGAATCGCTAGGTGTGTAATTGGTTGTGTACGACTGGTGAGTGGATTTTATATTGTGTTTGAGCCATACTGGTTGATTATAAAATCACTCACCTCATGCTATATCAGGAAATTATTATGTCTACAATGCATAATTACTTGTTTCCATTCATTTTCATGTGGGTGTTCCACAACTAGTAGTTTTTATTAGGATCTTATTATTTTTCCTTGTCTTTGATGTGTCTGTAGGTATTCTAGATATTTATAAATAAAGCATGATGAAAGGAGGTAGAAGGAGGCTTATTCATATGTAGGGTGGAAAAGTGATATTTCGAAGGATGATCCTCATATAGCATCTGTCAGAGAAGAAGGATGGGGGGAAATTCCATTGAGCTACATCAAGTCAGATATTATGCTTTTGATGCTCACAGCGGCTTTGAAATTCTTAGGAGGAGCTAGAGTTAGTTGGCTATAATCATTCGTTATTAATGTTGTGTTTGGCTTGGGAATGTATATGAATTTATACATGTTCCTTGTCATGAATGACAAAAATATATGACCTGTACAATAAGGGTAGGGAGTAGGAGCGTCATGACCAAAAACGCGAGCGACAAACCTACTCATTGTACATTATTAGTTCGGCCCAGGACATTAGCGGCATCCTTGTACATTGCAGACCATTAGTTTTCCAAAACTGTCTCCAAGTACATAAACGAATGCAGATTATTTGCCCATTTAAATATTTTTTCCATATTAACTAATAAAGTATTAAAAGTTAAGGCTTTCTTGTAAAAAAACATATCCAAATACCCATTTTTGTTGCATAGGTTTTACCAAACAAAAAATGGGTGCGATGTGTTTACCCCACCTTAAATATCCGATCTCATTCTTTGGGTGAATAGCCCCTATGCGACATCGTTGAGCTGAATTGGAAGCACAACGACATTTTTCACAAGAATAGCTCGCATGCGACACTCGCTGCCTGTCCAAATAGCTGCAGTGCGACACTTGGCTTGGATCATCGTTAGCAGTTAAATTAGGATGTGGGGTCCACAACTTATCCAGGTCAGCTACGGCGTATCTACCTGCAGGGCCGGGCCCACCACATATCCACGTCATGACGCGGGACCCACAACTCGCAGCACAAAACAGAGCCGTCGCAGCGCAGATCCATCCCAGCGACATTCCGACCGTTGTAGCCTCGCTCCCCCCTTCTTCTCCGGCGGCGCGGCAAGGCGAGCGGTCGATGTCGAGCTCCACCTCCGCCTCCCACTCCCGATGGCCGCAATACGGTCCAGTGGAGATGACTAGGTGCTCAGATTGCCCCCGTACCGCGCTCCTATCACGACGTGTCACAATGAGCGACAAGCATGGCAATCTTAGGCGCGAGTATGTGAAATGCGAGGGCAAGCCAGAGCTGGGGAAGGTGAGATCTGAGTAATCCCGCTTCCAAATTTCCTGTAGTTTTGTCCAATTTCTGTTTTTTCTACCGATTTGGGAATTTGGGAACTAATTTGGGAATTAGGGTTCATGTTTCGATTAGGGTTCATCCTGTGAAATTGGTTTCAGGAATTGCCGAGTTGCAACCATTTCGAGTGGTTGGATGAGTACATCAAGAGGATTGCAATGGAAGGCGCATCCCGCGGGTCACCTTACCGTCGGCGGTGGAGCAATATGGATCAGCCAATGTTGGCAATGGGGCAGAAGTTCGGGCAGCTGAGTTGCAGGAGTTGAAGCAGATCAACAAGCAGCTAAAGAAACTTGTCGTTCTAAAGAAGCAGAACAATTTGATCGCCGGGCTATTTTATTTTTGTGTAATTTCTCTCTGTTTTGTTTATCTCTTGATCATTAGTTGTTAGATAACGTAATCAATATTAGATTGATAAACTCCATCCATTGTAATCGTATTGGCATTGTAATCGTAATTTCTCCCTATTTTGTTTATCTCTGTTTTTTTTTTTTGTCGTTCTAACTATGTAACCCAATTTATCCATTGTAGCAAAAGCTATCAAATCGCCTTGAATCAAGATGCAAAAAGAAAAACCTCAAAATCAAAATGTATCCACTGTCCAAGAGTGGGTTTAGCTCAAAGTCGAGGAGCAAAGCTTTGTGTGCAAAGTTGAGGGTTTGAAACCAATTTTGTAAACCTAACTAGGCTGGCACGGGCCAAGCCCAATTTTTTATGGAAAGGCCAAGCCCAAAAAGAGCGTAGCCAGGCCGAACGATGACAAGCGGTAAAAAAATGCATACGGTCCAAACTAACTAGACTGGCCCGGGCCAGGTCCATTTTTTTCTCATTTCACTCCTTTTTAGATTATTGCACTTATCTTATTTGAGAACTTAGTTTTAGGTTGTTGCTTAGTTTGGGCTCTATATTTTTTGTTGTTTGTCCAGCCCATAGATTGCAGATAGAGACTTCATCACACGATTACAACATGGATAAAAACATGGATTAAAAGATGGATTAAAACATGGATTAAAAGATGGATTAAAAGATGGATAAAAAACATGGATTAAAACATGTATAAAAACATGGATAAAAACAGTCATAAACATGGATAAAAACATGGATAAAAACATGGATTAAAAGATGGATTAAAACATGGATAAAAACAGTCATACATTTTTTCTAGATAATAAACATGGATAATCATACGATACATCAAGTAGATAATAAAGTGGGGCATATATGCCCAAGCAAGCAACGTCCATCACACGGTACAAACGAAATAGAAATAGATAATAAAAACTAGTAAAGAGGAAGAACTCCGCAAGTTCTTTTCCGGTCCTCCACCTCGAAAAGGCCCACACGCGGAGTCACGCTCTAGGTAGATCTGAGGGAGACGGTAGGTTGGGCGGCTGTACGCCATGGTGGTAGATCTGAGGGAAGGGAAGGAGGAGTGCTGGGGTGTGAAAGAAGAGGAAGAGGGGTGCCCTTAATATAGCGTGGGTGGATCAGAGCGTGTGAGAGAGAAGAGGAAGAGGAAGTGGGTGTTTACGTGTCAAAAAAAGGGTGTTTACGTGTCAAAAAAGTGTGTTTACGTGTCAAAAAAAGGGTGCTTATGTGTCCAAAAAAAAGTTAGCAAACGGGCGGTTGAAAAGATGCTAGCACATTGCACTTGAAATGATGCTACCAAATTTGATTTTAAAGAAAAATGCACAAATGAAATGGTTAGTGCACAAATTACATTTCAAAGAAAACTTGATATTTGTTTGTGGTATAATCTTTCAATGCCCAAATGACATTGTTTTAGCTACTGAAACTTGAAATCATCGCCCGTGACCGTTGGTATCTTGTATGAAGTGATGTTACTAGTGAATAAATGGTAAGGACAAAAGCAAGACTGAAATCGTTGTTCTGCTACGCTGTGTGTTGTCATCAATAGCTATGCTGCGACGTTGAGTGTCGAGAAAATGGTTAGGCTGCGACGGTTGCATGAGGCATGCATGTCAAAAGTGGCCACGGCGACCTGGTCGAGGGCTGAGCTCGCACGCTGCTGCACGCTGGTGCTTGTGCATGGCGCATGCAGACAGGCTTTGGCAGGCCCATTACTACAAGGTAAGCGAATATGAAACCTTGGCCCAACGGACAAAACGGTGACCTCTTATCCGCTCTAAAAAAACGCAAGCGAATCAGATTGGAGAACGATGCCTCACACGGATCGCGTCGCAAGCCCACGGAATCCTTCTAGAAGACGCGATCGCACGGACGGGGTACGACGTTGGCGTCTACATCGACGGTTCAGGATGGAGATCCTGGCCTCCCACGGATCGCCCATCGCCAGCCCGCTACTACTTCTAGAAGAACAGATCCAACGGACGGAGTACATCGATAGGGTTAGATCGACGGACTAAAAAAGGTCGTTAGGGTTAGCCTGGTCAACGTTTGGGGTTTTGAGGGGTTTTGGCCTCAGTCAACGGGTTTTCACCAACTTTGACCGTGGATAACTGCTTCAAAAAAATATGAAACCTTCGCACATAGTCATGCCATGTGACCTAGTTACGAGGAAAATTCATAAACATGATGTATGACAATTTTTCCAAAAAACCCTTCACAAAATGAACAACCTCAACTGACATTGCAGAGAGAGTTCAAAGAGAGAGTTGAGGGTTTAGGGTTTTGAAAATGAAAAAAAATCAAAAAACTCACCCTAGCTTCATTTAGGAGTGACTAAGAAGGATCTGAAGTTAGTTTTCCAATATCATGTTTTAAAGTTGTTTTTTTCATTATTTTGTATTAAAGCATTTATTTTCAAAAATAATTAATAATATGAAAATGAAGTCAAAAAAAAGTGAGACTTCGTAGTGGTACTATATAAGTATAATACATGCTAAGGAAAATTATTTGGATGATTTGAGCAAGGTCGAAAAAGAAGTTGCTTAAAAATGGGGTCGTTTTCCCTAGTTTTTTAGCCCTTTTCTACCACATATTCAGTGACGAAGAGTTGTAGTTCACAAATGGTCTAGGATTGATGAACTAACGTGTATAGTACTACATAAAGCATTGAAACATCACAGAACAAACCAATCAACTCGAAAAATATATTTTAAAATTCAAATTGGAATGTCAGTTCAAATTCAAATTTGAATTCCGGATCTAATTCAAATAGACATCACAGAAGTTTCCTTAGCAATAAACTACAACAAACTTATTATTACATCAAAGTTCAGCAAACATCAAGTATCACATCCAAAGTTATTATTACAACTCTATTTCTTCCGCCTCCTCGTGCCGCTTGATTTGCTCACCTTCTTTGAACTGCTTGGTTCCACATCATATAATTGGTTGGTGCTCTTGGTTTTCTTACCACAACTAATTGCCCCCCCCAGCACAACCTTTTGCCCTTGAATTTTAGACTTAACCAAACAACTAAGTGGCAAGTCTATATCCAAATGAGCTTCAGACTCAACAAAATCTTCTTGAACTTGTTCAGGTGGCAAATCAACACCCAATTGAGCTTCAGACTGAACCAAAACCTCTTGAACTAGTTCAGGTGGCAACTCAACATCCAAATGAGCTTCAGACTGAACCAAAACCTCTTGAACTTGTTCAGGTGGCAACTCAACATCCAAATGAGGTTCAGAGTGAACCAAAACCTCTTGCTCGTGTTCAGGTGGCAACTCCAGATACAAAAGAGCTTCAGATTGCACCTGATTACCACTTACCAAGATCTGAACATTTCTCTTCTTCCTACAGCCTTTGACTCTTGGTTTTTTTGTTGGCCAGCATTCATCAACAACAATAGGTGGGCCTTTTTCTCCACACTTCCTTCTGAAAAACAGAGCAGCATGTCATATGATTAGTAACTAAAACAAACGAGCAATAACAAGCATGTCAAAAATAGAAAATTTAACATACTTAGGCCTTTCCGGAGTGTAACGACATTTGGGGGAACCAATTCTATGCCCAAGTTCCTCACACAGTTTGCATCTATTTTTGTTGCCTTTTTTGGGACCTTTTAGGCTTATCATCTTTATCTTTTTTCCCCTTTTTGCTACTCCCACCTTTCTCAAACCATGCTTTGAATCTACTCTGTTTCGGTCTGCCTGCCTTTCTTTTTGTGATGGGAGGACACATGGAAAATTGAATATCCACTTCCAGCCATTGAGACTGATCTGTCAAAGCTGGAATTGGAGTTGCATATGCAACCCTGAATTTTGCTACTGAGTAATATTCATGCAAATATGGGTGCATGTTTAACCTTGGTTTTGAGGCCAAAAAAAGTATGGCATGCTCACATGGCTTCCCGGTGTGTTGCCACTCTTGACAAGTGCATTCTTTCAACTCAATGTCCACAACATGCCTTTTTGTACTCTTGGTATCTCTTACTTCAGCTCCCCACAATGAAGCTTTGTCAACTGACAAATGTGAAAGCTTCCTGCTCCTGTTGACCACCTGTTGTACCACTGCAGGAAGCTTATCACCTTGAAGTAGAGCCCCAATTCTGGTTCTTAATTCCCACAGACGCATCATCAAGAGCCTGATTTGGTCAACTGATACGTCTCAAACGTATCTATAATTTCTTATGTTCCATGCTAGTTTTATGACAATACCTACATGTTTTGTTCACACTTTATATCGTTTTGATGCGTTTTCCGGAACTAACGTATTGACGAGATGCCGAAGTGCCGATTCCTGTTTTCTGCTGTTTTTGGTTTCAGAAATCCTAGTAAGGAAATATTCTCGGAATTGGACGAAATCAACGCCCAGCATCTTATAATTGCACGAAGCTTCCAGAACACCGGAGAGGGGTCAGAGGAGAGCCACAGGCCCAACACACAAGTGGCCGGCGCGGCCCAAGGGGGGCGCGCCCCCCCTATTGTGTGGCGCCCCCGTAACCCTTCCGACTCCGCCTCTTCGCCTATTTAAAGGCCCCTGACCTAAATCTTCGACACGAAAAAGCCACGGTACGAGAAACCTTCCAGAGCCGCCGCCATCGCGAAGCCAAGATCTGGGGGATAGGAGTCTCTGTTCCGGCACGCCGCCGGGACAGGGAAGTGCCCCCGGAAGGCTTCTCCATCAACACCACCGCCATCTTCATCAACGCTGCTGTCTCCCATGAGGAGGGAGTAGTTCTCCCTCGACGCTAAGGGCTGTACCGGTAGCTATGTGGTTAATCTCTCTCCTATGTACTTCAATACAATGATCTCATGAGCTGCCTTACATGATTGAGATTCATATGAGTTTTGTATCACTATTAGTCTATGTACTACTCTTGTGATGTTATTAAAGTAGTCTATTCCTCCTTCACGGTGTAATGGTGACAGTGTGTGCATCGTGTAGTACTTGGCGTAGGTTATGATCATAATCTCTTGTAGGTTATGGAGTTAATTATTACTATGATAGTATTGATGTGATTTATTCCCCCTTCATAGTGTAAAGGTGACAGGTGTGTATGCTATGTTAGTACTCGGTTTAAATTGCAAAGATCTATTATGCTCTAAAGGTTACTTAAATATGAATGCCGAATGTTGTGGAGCTTGTTAACTCCGGCATTGAGGTGCTCTTGTAGCCCTACACAACGAATGGTGTTCATTATCAAACAAGAGTATATGTAGCACAAAGGAAGAGAACTTATTTATTATGTGATCAATGTTGAGAGTGTCCACTAGCGAAAGTATGATCCCTAGGCCTTGTTTCCAAATACTGCAATCATCGCTTGTTTACTGTTTTACTGCATCTTTACTTCTCGCAATATTACTACCATCAATTGCACGCCAGCAAGCACTTTTCTGGCGCCGTTACTACTGCTCATATTCATTCATACCACTTGTATTTCACTATCTCTTCGCCGAACTAGTGCACCTATACACCTGATAAGTGTATTAGGTGTGTTGGGGACACAAGAGACTTCTTGTATCGTGATTGCAGGGTTGCTTGAGAGGGATATCTTTGACCTCTTCCTCCCTGAGTTCGATAAACCTTGGGTGATCCACTTAAGGGAAACTTGCTCGCTGTTCTACAAACCTCTGCTCTTGGAGGCCCAACACTGTCTACAAGAATAGAAGCACCCGTAGACATCAAGCACTTTTACGGCGCCGTTGCCGGGGAGGAAAGGTAAAAGGCACTCACACTCCGGTCCCAGGTAACTAAGTTATTTTCTGTTGCCGTTGTAAGTGCTCGAAGCTATTTCCTTTAGATCCTGCAATTGCATCTTTTTGTTTCTTGTTAAACACTAGTAAGGCATAATGGAAAACATCTGTGAGCTTTTTAAACTATTTCCTGAGTCAAGACATGAATGGTTTAATGCGAAAATTAAAAAACCTATGGAACCTTATTTGCATGCTAGTAGTAATATTAGTATGAACGCTTTGAACACCATTGTTGATAATGATATAGAAAATTCTAAGCTTGGGGAGGTCGGTTTTGATGAAAATGATCTCTTTAGCCCTCCGGGTATTGAGGAGAAAGTTCATGTTGATTATGATATGCCTCCCATATATGATGATTATAATGATAGTGGTCTTCTGGTGCCGCCTACTATGGAGGATAAAGTTTATTATGATGATACTATACCTCCTATATTTGATGATGAGAATAATAATGATAGCTACTTTGTTGAATTTGCTCCCACTACAACTAATAAAATTGATTATGCTTATGTTGGGAGTAGTAATAATTTTATGCATGAGACTCATGATAAGAATGTTTCATTTGATAGTTATATTGTTGAGTTTGTTCATGATGCTACTGAAAATCATTATGAGAGAGGAAAATATGGTTGTAGAAATTTTTGTGTTACTAAAACACCTCTCTTTTTGCTGAAAATCTTGAAGTTATACTTGTTTTATCTTTCTATGCTTGTCGCATTATGCTTCATGAATTTGTTTATGTACAAGATTCCTTTTCATAGGAAGTGGGTTAGGCTTAAAATTTGTTTCATACTTGCTTTTGATGCTCTCTTTTGCTTCAACTCTTATTTCTTGGGAGTGCATCATTGAAATTCCTGAGCCCATCTTAATGGCTTTAAAGAAAGCACTTCTTGGGAGATAACCCATGTTTTTATTTTGCTACAGTACTTTTGTTTTATATTTGAGTCTTGGAAGTTGTTTACTACTGTAGCAACCTCTCCTTATCTTTATTTTATTGCATTGTTGTGTGATGGCGTGTATTTCACACGTTCGTTGGGCAACCCCAAGAGGAAGGTATGATGCGCACAGCAGCAAGTTTTCCCTCAGAAAGAAACCAAGGTTTATCGAACCAGGAGGAGCCAAGAAGCACGTTGAAGGTTGATGGCGGCGGGATGTAGTGCGGCGCAACACCGGGGATTCCGGCGCCAACGTGGAACTCGCACAACACAACCAAACTACTTTGCCCCAACGAAACGAGTGAGGTTGTCAATCTCACCGGCTTGCTCGTAACAAAGGATTAACCGTATTGTGTGGAAGATGATTGTTTGCAAAAAACAAGTAGAACAAGTATTGCGAGTAGATTGTATTTCGATAAAGAGAATTGGACCGGGGTCCACGAGTTCACTAGAGGTGTCTCTCCCATAAGACGAACAGCATGTTGGGTGAACAAATTACGGTTGGGCAATTGACAAATAAAGAGAGCATGACAATGCACATACATATCATGATGAGTATAGTGAGATTTAATTGGGCATTACGACAAAGTACATAGACCGCCATCCAACTGCATCTATGCCTAAAAAGTCCACCTTCGAGGTTATCATCCGAACCCCTCCAGCATTAAGTTGCAAAGCAACGGACAATTGCATTAAGTATGGTGCGTAATGTAATCAACAACTACATCCTTAGACATAGCATCAATGTTTTATCCCTAGTGGCAACAGCACAACACAACCTTAGAACTTTGCATCCTCTGTCCCGAGTGTCAATGCGGGCATGAACCCACTATGGAGCATAAGTACTCCCTCTTGGAGTTAAAAGTAAAAACTTGGCCGGAGCCTCTACTAGAAACGGAGAGCATGCAAGATCATAAACAACACATAAGCATAACTTTGATAATCAACATAACAAGTATTCTCTATTCATCGGATCCCAACAAACGCAACATATAGAATTACATATAGATGATCTTGATCATGATAGGCAGCTCACAAGATCCGACAATGATAGCACAATGGGGAGAAGACAACCATCTAGCTACTGCTATGGACCCATAGTCCGAGGGTAGACTACTCACACATCACACCGGAGGCGACCATGGCGGCGTAGAGTCCTCCGGGAGATGATTCCCCTCTCCGGCGAGGGTGCCGGAGGCGATCTCTGGATCCCCGAGATGGGATCGGCGGCGGCGGCGTCTCTGGAAGGTTTTCCGTATCGTGGTTCTCGGTACTGGGGGTTTCGTCACGGAGGCTATTTGTAGGCGGAAGGGCAGGTCCAGAGGCGGCACGGGGGCCCCACACCACGGGGCCGCGCGGCCAAGGGGGGGGGCCGCGCCGCCCTAGGGTGTGGCCCCCTCGTCGCCCCTCTTCGTCTCTCCTTCGGACTTCCGGAAGCTTCGTGGAAAAATAGGCCCACGGGCTTTGATTTCGTCCAATTCCGAGAATATTTCCTTACTAGGATTTACGAAACCAAAAACAGCAGAAAACAGACAAGCGGCACTTCGGCATCTTGTTAATAGGTTAGTTCCGGAAAATGCACGAATATGACATAAAGTGTGCATAAAACATGTAGATAACATCAATAATGTGGCATGGAACATAAGAAATTATCGATACGTCGGAGACGTATCGGCATCCCCAAGCTTAGTTCTGCTCGTCCCGAGCGAGGTAAAACGATAACACGGATAATTTACGGAGTGACATGCCATCATAATCTTGATCATACTATTTGTAAAGCATATGTAGTGAATGCAGCGATCAAAACAATGTATATGACATGAGTAAACAAGTGAATCATATAGCAAAGACTTTTCATGAATAGCACTTCAAGACAAGCATCAATAAGTCTTGCATAAGAGTTAACTCATAAAGCAATAATTCAAAGTAAAGGTATTGAAGCAACACAAAAGAAGATTAAGTTTCAGCGGTTGCTTTCAACTTGTAACATGTATATCTCATGGACATTGTCAACATAGAGTAATATAATAAGTGCAATAAGCGAATATGTAGGAATCAATGCACAGTTCACACAAGTGTTTGCTTCTTGAGGTGGAGAGAAATAGGTGAACCGACTCAACATTGAAAGTAAAAGAATGGTCCTTATAGAGGAAAAGCATCGATTGCTATATTTGTGCTAGAGCTTTGATTTTGAAAACATGAAACAATTTTGTCAACGGTAGTAATAAAGCATATGCATCATGTAAATTATATCTTATAAGTTGCAAGCCTCATGCATAGTGTACTAATAGTGCCCGCACCTTGTCCTAATTAGCTTGGACTACCTGGATTATCACCGCAATACATATGCTTTAACCAAGTATCACAAAGGGGTACCTCTATGCCGCTCTGTACAAAGGTCTAAGGAGAAAGCTCGCATTTGGATTTCTCGCTTTTGATTATTCTCAACTTAGACATCCATACCGGGACAACATAGACAACGAGATAATGGACTCCTCTTTTAATGCTTTAAGCATTCAACAACAATTAATTCTTTTCTCATTAGAGATTTGAGGATGTTTGTCCAAAGCTGAAACTTCCACCATGAAACATGGCTTTAGTTAGCGGCCCAATGTTCTTCTCTCACAATATGCATGCTCAAACCATTCAACTCGGTGTAGATCGCCCTTACTTCGGACAAGACGAACATGCATAGCAACTCACATGAAATTCAACAATGAATTGTTGATGGCGTTCCCGAGTAAACATGGTTATCGCACAACAAGCAACTTAATAAGAGATAAAGTGCATAATTACATATTCAATACCACAATAGTTTTTAAGCTATTTGTCCCATGAGCTATATATTGCAAAGGTGAATGATGGAATTTTAAAGGTAGCACTCAAGCAATTTACTTTGGAATGGCTGGAAAATACCATGTAGTAGGTAGGTATGGTGGACACAAATGGCATAGTGGTTGGCTCAAGTATTTTGGATGCATGAGAAGTATTCCCTCTCGATACAAGGTTTAGGCTAGCAAGGCTTATTTGAAACAAACACAAGGATGAACCGGTGCAGCAAAACTCACATAAAAGACATATTGAAAACATTATAAGACTCTACCCCGTCTTCCTTGTTGTTCAAACTCAATACTAGAAATTATCTAGACCTTAGAGAAACCAAATATGCAAACCAAATTTTAGCATGCTCTATGTATTTCTTCATTAATGGGTGCAAAGCATATGATGCAAGAGCTTAAACATGAGCACAACAATTGCCAAGTATCACATTACCCAAGACATTTTAGCAATTACTACATGTATCATTTTCTAATTCCAACCATATAACAATTTAACGAAGAAGAAACTTCGCCATGAATACTATGAGTAGAAACCAAGGACATACTTGTCCATATGCTACAGCGGAGCGTGTATCTCTCCCACAAAGTGAATGCTAGGATCCATTTTATTCAAACAAAACAAAAAACAAAAACAAACCGACGCTCCAAGAAAAGCACATAAGATGTGATGGAATAAAAATATAGTTTCAGGGGAGGAACCTGATAATGTTGTCGATGAAGAAGGGGATGCCTTGGGCATCCCCAAGCTTAGACGCTTGAGTCTTCTTGATATATGCAGGGGTGAACCACGGGTGCATCCCCAAGCTTAGAGCTTTCACTCTCCTTGATCATGTTGCATCATACTCCTCTCTTGATCCTTGAAAACTTCCTCCACACCAAACTCGAAACAACTCATTAGAGGGTTAGTGCACAATATAAATTGACATATTCAGAGGTGACACAATCATTCTTAACACTTCTGGACATTGCATAATGCTACTGGACATTAGTGGATCAAAGAAATTCATCCAACATAGCAAAAGAGGCAATGCGAAATAAAAGGCAGAATCTGTCAAAACAGAACAGTTCGTATTGACGAATTTTAAAATGGCACCAGACTTGCTCAAATGAAAATGCTCAAATTGAATGAAAGTTGCATACATATCTGAGGATCATGCACGTAAATTGGCATAATTTTCTGAGTTACCTACAGGGAGGTTTTGCCCAGATTCGTGACAGCAAAGAAATCTGGAACTGTGCAGTAATCCAAATCTAGTACGTACTTTTCTATCAACGGCTTAACTTGGCACAACAAAAACACAAAACTAAGATAAGGAGAGGTTGCTACAGTAGTAAACAACTTCCAAGACACAAAATAAAAACAAAGTACTGTAGGTAAAAACATGGGTTGTCTCCCATAAGCGCTTTTCTTTAACGCCTTTCAGCTAGGCGCGAAAGTGTGTATCAAGTAACATCGAGAGATGAAGCATCAACATCATAATTTGTTCTAATAATAGAATCATAAGGTACCTTCATTCTCTTTCTAGGGAAGTGTTCCATACCTTTCTTGAGAGGAAATTGATATTTTATATTACCTTCCTTCATATCAATGGTAGCACCAACGAGTTCGAAGAAAAGGTCTTCCCAATATAATGGGACAAGATGCATTGCATTCAATATCCAAGACAACAAAATCAGACGGGAACAAGGTTATTGTTAACGGTAATGCGAACATTATCAACTTTACTCCAAAGGCTTCTTTGTAGAATGATCAGCAAGATTAACATCCAAATAACAATTTTTCAGCGGTGGCAAGTCAAGCATATTATAAATTTTCTTAGGCATAACAGAAATACTTGCACCAAGATCACATAAAGCATTACAATCAAAATCTTTAACCTTCATCTTAATGATGGGCTCCCAACCATCCTCTAGCTTTTTAGGAATAGAGGCTTCACGCTCTAGTTTCTCTTCTCTAGCTTTTATGAGAGCATTTGTAATATGTTGCGTGAAAGCCAAATTTATAGCACTAGCATTAGGACTTTTAGCAAGTTTTTGCAAGAACTTTATAACTTCAGAGATGTGGCAATCATCAAAATTCAAACCATCATAATCTAAAACAATGGGATCATCATCCCCAATGTTGGAAAAAATTTCAGCGACTTTATCACGGGCAATTTCAGCGAGTTTTAGCGGTTTCGAGGCGGTTTCTCGCGCTTTGCATTAGAAGTGGAAACATTGATAACACCAATTCTTTTATTATTATTAGTAGGAGGTGCAGCAACATGTGTAGCATTAGCATTACTAGTGGTGGTAATAGTCCAAACTTTAGCTACATTCTTCTCTTTAGCTAGTTTTTCATTTTCTTCTCTATCCCACCTAGCACGCGAGTTCAGCCATTAATCTTATATTCTCATTAATTCTAACTTGAATGGCATTTGCTGTAGTAACAATTTTATTATGATGATTCTCATTAGGCAAAACTTTTGATTTCAAAAGATCAACATCGACGACAAGACTATCGACTTTAGAAGCAAGTATATCAATTTTCCCAAGCTTTTCTTCAATGATTTGTTAAAAGCGGTTTGTGTACTAATAAATTCTTTAAGCATGGCTTCAAGTCCAGGGGGTGAATTCCTATTATTGTTGTAAGAATTCCCATAAGAATTACCATAGCCGTTGCCATTATTATAAGGATATGGCCTATAGTTGTTACTAGAATTGTTCCGGTAAGCATTGTTGTTGAAATTAGTATTTTTAATGAAGTTTACATCAACATGTTCTTCTTGTGCAACCAATGAAGCTAATGGAACATTATTAGGATCAATATTAGTCCTATCAT
The DNA here is from genome assembly GCF_022539505.1 of Lolium rigidum. Classification (NCBI taxonomy): domain Eukaryota; kingdom Viridiplantae; phylum Streptophyta; class Magnoliopsida; order Poales; family Poaceae; genus Lolium; species Lolium rigidum. The sequence goes on along the minus strand of NC_061510.1, from coordinate 24,233,979 downwards.
TCACAAGCATAGACATAATAGCATCAATCTTATCACTCAAGGAAGAGGTTTCTTCGACGAATTTACCTTCTTACCTTGTGGAGCTCTTTCAGTGTGCCATTCAGAGTAGTTGATCATCATATTATCAAGAAGCTTTGTTGCTTCACCAAGAGTGATGGACATAAAGGTACCTCCAGCAGCTGAATCCAATAAATTCCGTGAAGAAAAATTTAGTCTGCATAGAAGGTTTGGATGATCATCCAAGTAGTCGAGTCCATGGGTTGGGCAATTTTTAACCAGAGATTTCATTCTTTCCCAAGCTTGAGCAACATGTTCAGTATCTAATTGTTTAAAATTCATTATGCTACTCCTCAAAGATATAATTTTAGCAGGGGGATAATATCTACCAATAAAAGCATCCTTGCATTTAGTCCATGAATCAATACTATTCTTAGGCGAGAGATAGCAACCAATCTTTAGCTCTTCCTCTTAATGAGAAAGGGAACAATTTTAGTTTAATAATATCACCATCTACATCTTTATATTTTTGCATTTCACATAGTTCAACAAAATTATTAAGATGGGCAGCGACATCATCGGAACTAACACCGAGAAAATTGCTCTCGCATAACAAGATTCGATAAAGCGAGGTTTAATTTCAAAGAATTCTGCTGTAGTAGCGAGGTGGAGCAATATGTGTGCATAAGAAATCATTATTATTTGTGGTTGTGAAGTCACACAACTTAGTATTTTCAGGGTTGGCCATTTTAGCAACAGTAAATAAAGCAAACTAGATAAAGTAAATGCAAGTAAACTAATTTTTTTGTGTTTTCGATATAGCAAACAAGATAGCAAATAAAGTAAAACTAGCAACTAATTTTTTTGTATTTTGATTTAGTGCAGCAAACAAAGTAGTAAATAAAACTAAGCAAGACAAAAACAAAGTAAAGAGATTGAGAAGTGGAGACTCCCCTTGCAGGCGTGTCTTGATCTCCCCGACAACGGTGCCGAGAAAAAGTGCTTGATGGCGCGTATCAACACGCGTCCGTTGGGCAACCCCAAGAGGAAGGTGTGATGCGCACGGCGGCAAGTTTCCCTTAGTATGAAACCAAGGTTTATCGAACCGGTAGGAGCCAAGAAGCACGTTGAAGGTTGATGGCGGCGGGATGTAGTGCGGCGCAACACCGGGGATTCCGGCGCCAACGTGGAACCTGCACAACACAACCAAAGTACTTTGCCCCAACGAAACGGTGAGGTTGTCAATCTCACCGAGCTTGCTGTAACAAAGGATTAACCGTATTGTGTGGAAGATGATTGTTTGCGGAAAACGGTAGAAACAAGTATTGCGGTAGATTGTATTTCGGTAAAGAGAATTGGACCGGGGTCCACAGTTCACTAGAGGTGTCTCTCCCATAAGATAAACGGCATGTTGGGTGAACAAATTACGGTTGGGCAATTGACAAATAAAGAGAGCATGACCATGCACATACATATCATGATGAGTATAGTGAGATTTAATTGGGCATTACGACAAAGTACATAGACCGCCATCCAAGCTGCATCTATGCCTAAAAAGTCCACCTTCGAGGTTATCATCCGAACCCCCTCCGGTATTAAGTTGCAAAGCAACGAGACAATTGCATTAAGTATGGTGCGTAATGTAATCAACAACTACATCCTTAGACATAGCATCAATGTTTTATCCCTAGTGGCAACGGCACAACACAACCTTAGAACTTTACGTCACTTGTCCCGGTGTCAATGCGGGCATGAACCCACTATCGAGCATAAATACTCCCTCTTGGAGTTACAAGCATCTACTTGGCCAGAGCATCTACTAGTAACGGAGAGCATGCAAGATCATAAACAACACATAGATATAACTTTGATAATCAACATAACAAGTATTCTCTATTCATCGGATCCCAACAAACACAACATATAGAATTACAGATAGATGATCTTGATCATGTTAGGCAGCTCACAAGATCCGACAATGATAGCACAATGGGGAGAAGACAACCATCTAGCTACTTGCTATGGACCCATAGTCCGAGGGGTAGACTACTCACTCATCACACCGGAGGCGACCATGGCGGCGTAGAGTCCTCCGGGAGATGATTCCCCTCTCCGGCGGGAGTGCGGGAGCGATCTCTGGATCCCCGAGATGGGATCGGCGGCGGCGGCGTCTGCGGAAGGTTTCCGTATCGTGGCTCTCGGTGCGGGGTTTTCGCAACGGAGGCTTTAAGTAGGCGGAAGGGCAGGTCAATAGGCGGCACGAGGGCCCCCCCCCCCGGGGCCGCGCGGCCAAGGGGGGGCGCCGCCCTAGGGTGTGGCCCCCTCGTGGCCCCTCTTCGTCTCTTCTTCGGACTTTTGGAAGCTTCGTGGCAAAATAGGACCACGGGCGTTGATTTCGTCCAATTCGAGAATATTTCGTTTCTAGGATTTACGAAACCAAAAACGACGAAAACGACAAGCGGCACTTCGGCATCTTGTTAATAGGTTAGTTCCAGAAAATGCACGAATATGACATAAAGTGTGCATAAAACATGTAGATAACATCAATAATGTGGCATGGAACATAAGAAATTATCGATACGTCGGAGACGTATCAAGCGGCTGTCGGCGGCCATGACCCGGTAGAAGGGCCGGTTCCGGCAGCCGAACCGCGCCAGCCGAATCCGGCCACCATGGCGACGCTTTTTTTCTTCCTCTTCCTCGCCGCCTTCGCATGTCGCCTACTCTGGGTGAGGTCGTTTGGGAACAAGGGTTTTAGGTCGGGTCGGGTCGATTTCAGCTGGGATTTCCCTCTGCTGGGCTGGGCCGGGCCTATCCATCATAGTTGCAGTAAATATGGGGCCTAAAGGAGGCGTTATTTTGGCAGGTTCATGTCTACGTTTGGCCCGCTGTATATGGACTTGTAAATTTAAGCTTCAGTTTCTAGGCAAAAAAAAGGTCACTTCAAGTTAAAGCTTCATTTGAAAAAAAAATTTGACCAGATTGCATTTTTTGTGCAAAATCATATTCATAGATGACACGGTAAGAGGTGGTATAACTTATCACAAAAAGTATATGTAAGAATATACACGAGGTTACGAAACGTGTGCACTAACACACTAGAACACTAACAAAATGTGTCGACTACGGGAGGAATCTCGACACGAAATCAGGTTTCGTAGATAGACGCGTTTTGGATGTAGAATTTTCGTGGGATCATTTTGATATATTATGCGTTTTTTTTTCGAGTTCGTATGCAAGCGAGAAATCCCAGTTTGATGATTTTCCCACGCAATTCTGCAAAAAAGTCGAAATTATTGTTTGTTAATTCTCAGTGGTAAAAGATGAAATAATACATGGGCATCTTGAAGGAATTTATTTTTTAAAATTTTATCTATTTTTTTATTTTTTATAGAGGTAAAAAAGGCGATCCACGGGGGGGGGGGGGGGGTGGAGTTGCGTGGGGAGTCAAAAAAAGTTATGTGGCGCATGGAACTCATGTGCGCCACGGGTTTTCGACATCACCTTCGGTAGCATTTGGATCATCAACAATTGTGACACCCTCAAGATCCAAGGGACGTCCGGTCATCGGATGGATGGGGTTCTGTCACGATGTACACCCTTACGGCCCATAGCTAGCAACGGAGGTGGAGGCGAGAACCCCGGCGCGGAAGAGTATACGGCTGCACGGGATCGATGGGCTGTGCCCCAACAGATAGCCAGTACCTACAACATAAGTATAGTTGTACTGTGTCACAAAAAGTTGCAGGTTTTGCAACGCAGGCCGAATAAACATCGTTTCATACTTAGAGAAATTACTTATTAGGTCTGCTATGGATATAATCAAGCACATCTGATGTACTTAAAACAGGTTTGCTATGATGCAATCAAGCACAACTCATGTAATCGAAATGCCTGAATCCTTGTTCATTAAATCAATAATTCTCCACTAATGGAGGGAGGCTGCAAGAAGTGAACGATGCTTGTCGTTTGGCATTGCAATCAACAAGTATTGTGCAGCACGAGATAGTTTCAGTTGCTTTTTCTTTTGTGTACTCAACATCCCAATGATATAATGTACTGCCTGAAGCAAAGCATGATACGGGAAAAAAGCCTAACTTATTTAGGTTTCAGACACTGGCGGAGCTTCATTGTAGCAAAACCAGACCATGGCCCGCAAAGGTTAGTACTTACGAGGATGAAAACATAGAATGTTTACTTCTAGAGTAGGTGCAGCAGAAACTGCGGTAAGGCTGTTTTCGGCCAAAAAGGAAAAAAACTGAATAATAGTCTGTAGGATGAATATCGAGGGAGCACAAAAACTCACTTGACCCGTTCGAATTTCAGTCCCATCCTCTTGCCACCATCCTTCCCTGAAAATGCACACATTTCCTCATCAGCTATCACTCAAGCTCCCACGCACGCCCAAATCCTTCGCAGGTACGACAAGAGTAGCACAGCTAAGCGGAGCCGACTCTTGGGAATAAATAAGCGGGCGCCACGGGGCTACATGAACAAATCGAGTGGGAAATCGAGGTGGGGGAATCTCACCGGGGAGCGGGTTGTAGTAGCCGAGGACCTCGAGGTGCTTCCCGTCGCGCGGGGAGCGGCTGTCGGCGGCCATGACCCGGTAGAAGGGCCGGTTCCGGCGGTCGAACCGCGCCGGCCGGATCCGGACCACCATGGCGACGCTTTTTTCTTCCTCTTCCTCGCCGCCTTCGCATGTCGCCTACTGCTGGGTGAGGTCGTTTGGGAACAAGGGTTTTAGGTCGGGTCGGGTCGATTTCAGGCTGGGATTTCCCTCTCTGAGGCTGGGCCGGGCCTATCCATCATAGTTGCGGTAAATTTGGGGCCTAAAGGAGGCGTTATTTTGGCGGGTTCATGTCTACGTTTGGCCCGTTGTATATGGACTTGTAAATTTAAGCTTCGGTTTCTAGGCAAAAAAAAGGTCACTTCAAGTTAAAGCTTCATTTGAAAAAAAAATTGACCAGATTGCATTTTTTGTGCAAAATCATATTCATAGATGACACGGTAAGAGGTGGTATAACTTATCACAAAAAGTATATGTAAGAATATACAAGAGGTTACTGAAACGTGTGCACTAACACACTAGAACACTAACAAAATGTGTCGACTACGGGGAGGAATCTCGACACGAAATCAGGTTTCATAGATAGACGCGTTTTGGATGTAGAATTTTCGTGGGATCATTTTGATATATTATGCGTTTTTTTTCGAGTTCGTATGCAACCAGAAATCCAGTTTGATGATTTTCCCACGCAATTTTGCAAAAAAAAGTCGAAATTATTGTTTGTTAATTCTCAGTGGTAAAAGATGACATAATACATGGGCATCTTGAAGGAATTTATTTTTTGAAATTTTTATCTATTTTTCTTATTTTGTAAAGAGGTAAAAAAGGCGATCCACGGGGGGGGGGGGGGGGGTGGAGTTGCGTGGGGAGTCAAAAAAAGTTCTGTGGCGCATGGAACTCATGTGCGCCACAGGTTCTTCAGCATCACCTTCAGTAGCATTTGGATCATCAACAATTGTGACACCCTCAAGATCCAAGGGACGTCCAGTCATCGGATGAATGGGGTTCTGTCACGATGTCCACCCTTACGGCCCATAGCTAGCAACGGAGGTGGAGGAAGAACCCCGGCGCGGAAGATTATACGCTGCACGGATGTCGATGGCTGTGCCCCAACGGATAGCCGGTACCTACAACATAAGTATAGTTGTCTTGTGTCACAAAAAGTTGCGGGTTTTGCGGCGCGAGCCGAATAAACATCGTGTCATACTTAGAGCAATTACTTATTAGGTACGCTATGGATATAATCAAGCACATCGATGTACTTAAAACAGGTGCTGCTATGATGCAATCAAGCACAACTCATGTAATCGAAATGCCTGAATCCTTGTTCATTAAATCAATAATTCTCCACTAATGGAGGGAGGCTGCAAGAAGTGAACGATGCTTGTCGTTTGGCATTGCAATCAACAAGCATTGTGCAGCACGAGATAGTTTCAGTTGCTTTTTCTTTTGTGTACTCAACATCCCAATGATATAATGTACTGCCTGAAGCAAAGCATGATACGGGAAAAAAGCCTAACTTATTTAGGTTTCAGACACTGGCGGAGCTTCATTGTAGCAAAACCAGACCATGGCCCGCAAAGGTTAGTACTTACGGGGATGAAAACATAGAATGTTTACTTCTAGAGTAGGTGCGGCGAAGCTACGGTAAGGCTGTTTTCGGCCAAAAAGGAAAAAAACTGATATAATAGTACAGGATGAATATCGAGGGAGCACAAAAACTCACTTGACCCGGTCGAATTTCAGTCCCATCCTCTTGCCACCATCCTTCCACTGAAAATGCACACATTTCCTCATCAGCTATCACTAAAGCTCCCACGCACGCCCAAATCCTTCGCAGGTACGACAAGAGTAGCACGGCTAAGCGGAGCCGACTCTTGGGAATAAATAAGCGGGCGCCACGGGGCTACATGAACAGATCGAGTGGGAAATCGAGGTGGGGGAATCTCACTGGGGAGCGGGTTGTAGTAGCCGAGGACCTCGAGGTGCTTCCCGTCGCGCGGGGAGCGGCTGTCGGCGGCCATGACCCGGTAGAAGGGCCGGTTCCGGCGGCCGAACCACGCCGGCCGGATCCGGACCACCATGGCGACGCTTTTTTCTTCCTCTTCCTCGCCGCCTTCGCATGTCGCCTACTCTGGGTGAGGTCGTTTGGGAACAAGGGTTTTAGGTCGGGTCGGGTCGATTTCAGTCGGGATTTCCCTCTCCTGGGCTGGGCCGGGCCTATCCATCATAGTTGCAGTAAATCTGGGGCCTAAAGGAGGGGTTATTTTGGCGGGTTCATGTCTACGTTTGGCCCGCTGTATATGGACTTGTAAATTTAAGCTTCAGTTTCTAGGAAAAAAAAAAAGGTCACTTCAAGTTAAAGCTTCATTTGAAAAAAAAATTGACCAGATTGCATTTTTTGTGCAAAATCATATTCATAGATGACACGGTAAGAGGTGGTATAACTTATCACAAAAAGTATATGTAAGAATATACACGAGGTTACAGAAACGTGTGCACTAACACACTAGAACACTAACAAAATGTGTCGACTACAGGAGGAATCTTTGACACGAAATCAGGTTTCGTAGATAGACGCGTTTTGGATGTAGAATTTTCGTGGGATCATTTTGATATATTATGCGTTTTTTTTCGAGTTCGTATGCAACCGAAATCCGGTTTGATGATTTTCCCACGCAATTTTGCAAAAAAGTCGAAATTATTGTTTGTTAATTCTCAGTGGTAAAAGATGACATAATACATGGGCATCTTGAAGGAATTTATTTTTTGAAATTTTTATCTATTTTTCTTATTTTGTAAAGAGGTAAAAAAGGCGATCCACCGGGGGGGTGGAGTTGCGTGGGGAGTCAAAAAAGTTCGTAGGCGCATGGAACTCATGTGCGCCACAGGTTTTTCAGCATCACCTTCAGTAGCATTTGGATCATCAATAATTGTGACACCCTCAAGATCCAAGGGACGTCCAGTCATCGGATGGATGGGGTTCCTGTCACGATGTACACCCTTACGGCCCATAGCTAGCAACGGAGGTGGAGGCAGAACCCCAGCGCGGAAGAGTATACGGCTGCACGGGATCGATGGCTGTGCCCCAACGGATAGCCGGTACCTACAACATAAGTATAGTTGTGCTTGTGTCACAAAAAGTTGCGGGTTTTGCGGCGCGAGCCGAATAAACAGTCGTGTCATACTTAGAGCAATTACTTATTAGGTGCTGCTATGGATATAATCAAGCACATCGATGTACTTAAAACAGGTGCTGCTATGATGCAATCAAGCACAACTCATGTAATCGAAATGCCTGAATCCTTGTTCATTAAATCAATAATTCTCCACTAATGGAGGGAGGCTGCAAGAAGTGAACGATGCTTGTCGTTTGGCATTGCAATTAACAAGCATTGTGCAGCACGAGATAGTTTCAGTTGCTTTTTCTTTTGTGTACTCAACATCCCAATGATATAATGTACTGCCTGAAGCAAAGCATGATACGGGAAAAAAGCCTAACTTATTTAGGTTTCGGATTCTTCGGCGGAGCTTCATTGTAGCAAAACCGGACCATGGCCCGCAAAGGTTAGTACTTACGGGGATGAAAACATAGAATGTTTACTTCTAGAGTAGGTGCGGCAGAAAGCTACGGTAAGGCTGTTTTCGGCCAAAAAGGAAAATAAGCTGAATAATAGTACGTAGGATGAATATCGAGGGAGCACAAAAACTCACTTGACCCGGTCGAATTTCAGTCCCATCCTCTTGCCACCATCCTTCCACGAAAATGCACACATTTCCTCATCAGCTATCACTAAAGCTCCCACGCACGCCCAAATCCTTCGCGAGTACGACAAGAGTAGCACGGCTAAGCGGAGCCGACTCTTGGGAATAAATAAGCGGGCGCCATGGGGCTACATGAACAGATCGAGTGGGAAATCGAGGTGGGGGAATCTCACCGGGGAGCGGGTTTTAGTAGCCGAGGACCTCGAGGTGCTTCCCGTCGCGCGGGGAGCGGCTGTCGGCGGCCATGACCCGGTAGAAGGGCCGGTTCCGGCAGCCGAACCACGCCAGCCGAATCCGGACCACCATGGCGACGCTTTTTTCTTCCTCTTCCTCGCCGCCTTCGCCTGTCACCTACTCGGGTGAGGTCGTTTGGGAACAAGGGTTTTAGGTCGGGTCGGGTCGATTTCAGTTGGGATTTCCCTCTCCTGGGCTGGGCCGGGCCTATCCATCATAGTTGCGATAAATTTGGAGCCTAAAGGAGGCGTTATTTTGGCGGGTTCATGTCTACGTTTGGCCCGTTGTATATGGACTTGTAAATTTAAGCTTCGGTTTCTAGGCAAAAAAAAGGTCACTTCAAGTTAAAGCTTCATTTGAAAAAAAAATTGACCAGATTGCATTTTTTGTGCAAAATCATATTCATAGATGACATGGTAAGAGGTGGTATAACTTATCATAAAAAGTATATGTAAGAATATACACGAGGTTACAGAAACGTGTGCACTAACACACTAGAATACTAACAAAATATGTCGACTACAGGAGGAATCTCTGACACGAAATCAGGTTTCGTAGATAGACGCGTTTTGGATGTAGAATTTTCGTGGGATCATTTTGATATATTATGCGTTTTTTTTTCGAGTTCGTATGCAACCAGAAATCCAGTTTGATGATTTTCCCACGCAATTTTGCAAAAAAAGTCGAAATTATTGTTTGTTAATTCTCAGTGGTAAAAGATGACATAATACATGGGCATCTTGAAGGAATTTATTTTTTGAAATTTGTATCTATTTTTCTTATTTTGTAAAGAGGTAAAAAAGGCGATCCACGGGGGGGGGGGGGTGGAGTTGCGTGGGGAGTCAAAAAAAGTTCTGTGCCGCATGGAACACATGTGCGCCACAGGTTCTTCAGCATCACCTTCAGTACCATTTGGATCATCAACAATTGTGACACCCTCAAGATCCAAGGGACGTCCAGTCATCGGATGAATGGGGTTCCTGTCACGATGTCCAACCTTACGGCCCATAGCTAGCAACGGAGGTGGAGGCAGAACCCCAGCGCGGAAGAGTATACGCTGCACGAGGATCGATGGGCTGTGCCCCAACGGATAGCCGGTACCTACAACATAAGTATAGTTGTACTGTGTCACAAAAAGTTGCAGGTTTTGCAGCGCAGGCCGAATAAACATCGTGTCATACTTAGAGCAATTACGTATTAGGTCTGCTATGGATATAATCAAGCACATCTGATGTAATTAAAACAGGTCTGCTATGATGTAATCAAGCACAACTCATGTAATCAAAATGCCTGAATCCTTGTTCATTAAATCAACAATTCTCCACTAATGGAGGGAGGCTGCAAGAAGTGAACGATGCTTGTCGTTTGGCATTGCAATCAACAAGCATTGTGCAGCACGAGATAGTTTCAGTTGCTTTTTCTTTTGTGTACTCAACATCCCAATGATATAATGTACTGCCTGAAGCAAAGCATGATACGAGAAAAAAGCCCAACTTATTTAGGTTTCGAGACAACGGCGGAGCTTCATTGTAGCAAAACCGGACCATGGCCCGCAAAGGTTAGTACTTACGGGGATGAAAACATAGAATGTTTACTTCTAGAGTAGGTGCGGCAAAAGCTGCGGTAAGGTTGTTTTCGGCCAAAAAGGAAAATAAGCTGAATAATAGTACGTAGGATGAATATCGAGGGAGCACAAAAACTCACTTGACCCGGTCGAATTTCAGTCCCATCCTCTTGCCACCATCCTTCCACGAAAATGCACACATTTCCTCATCAGCTATCACTAAAGCTCCCACGCACGCCCAAATCCTTCGCGAGTACGACAAGAGTAGCACAGCCAAGCGGAGCCGACTCTTGGGAATAAATAAGCGGGCGCCACGGGGCTACATGAACAGATCGAGTGGGAAATCGAGGTGGGGGAATCTCACCGGGGAGCGGGTTGTAGTAGCCGAGGACCTCGAGGTGCTTCCCGTCGCGCGGGGAGCGGGCTGTCGGCGGCCATGACCCGGTAGAAGGGCCGGTTCCGGCAGCCGAACCGCGCCGGCCGGATCCGGACCACCATGGCGACGCTTTTTTCTTCCTCTTCCTCGCCGCCTTCGCCTGTCGCCTACTGCGGGTGAGGTCGTTTGGGAACAAGGGTTTTAGGTCGGGTCGGGTCGATTTCAGCTGGGATTTCCCTCTCTGGGCTGGGCCGGGCCTATCCATCATAGTTGCGGTAAATTTGGGGCCTAAAGGAGGCGTTATTTTGGCGGGTTCATGTCTACGTTTGGCCCGTTGTATATGGACTTGTAAATTTAAGCTTCGGTTTCTAGGCAAAAAAAGGTCACTTCAAGTTAAAGCTTCATTTGAAAAAAAAATTGACCGGATTGCATTTTTTGTGCAAAATCATATTCATAGATGACACGGTAAGAGGTGGTATAACTTATCACAAAAAGTATATGTAAGAATATACACGAGGTTACGAAACGTGTGCACTAACACACTAGAACACTAACAAAATGTGTCGACTACGGGAGGAATCTACGACACGAAATCAGGTTTCGTAGATAGACGCGTTTTGGATGTAGAATTTTCGTGGGATCATTTTGATATATTATGCGTTTTTTTTCGAGTTCGTATGCAACCAGAAATCCAGTTTGATGATTTTCCCACGCAATTTTGCAAAAAAAGTCAAAATTATTATTTGTTAATTCTCAGTGGTAAAAGATGACATAATACATGGGCATCTTGAAGGAATTTATTTTTTGAAATTTTTATCTATTTTTCTTATTTTGTAAAGAGGTAAAAAGGCGATCCACGGGGGGGGGGGTGGAGTTGCGTGGGGAGTCAAAAAAAGTTACGTGGCGCATGGAACTCATGTGCGCCACGGGTTCTTCGACATCACCTTCGGTAGCATTTGGATCATCAACAATTGTGACACCCTCAAGATCCAAGGGACGTCCGAGTCATCGGATGAATGGGGTTCCTGTCACGATGTCCACCCTTACGGCCCATAGCTAGCAACGGAGGTGGAGGCGGAACCCCGGCGCGGAAGAGTATACGCTGCACGGGATGCGATGGCTGTGCCCCAACGGATAGCCGGTACCTACAACATAAGTATAGTTGTCTTGTGTCACAAAAAGTTGCGGGTTTTGCAGCGCGGGCCGAATAAACATCGTGTCATACTTAGAGCAATTACTTATTAGGTACGCTATGGATATAATCAAGCACATCGATGTACTTAAAACAGGTCTGCTATGATGCAATCAAGCACAACTCATGTAATCGAAATGTCTGAATCCTTGTTCATTAAATCAATAATTCTCCACTAATGGAGGGAGGCTGCAAGAAGTGAACGATGCTTGTCGTTCGGCATTGCAATCAACAAGCACTGTGCAGCACGAGATAGTTTCAGTTGCTTTTTCTTTTGTGTACTCAACATCCCAATGATATAATGTACTGCCTGAAGCAAAGCATGATACGGGAAAAAGGCCTCACTTATTTAGGTTTCAGACACTGGCGGAGCTTCATTGTAGCAAAACCAGACCATGGCCCGCAAAGGTTAGTACTTACGGGGATGAAAACATAGAATGTTTACTTCTAGAGTAGGTAGCGAGAAGCTAGCGGTAAGGCTGTTTTCGGCCAAAAAGGAAAATAAGCTGAATAATAGTACGTAGGATGAATATCGAGGGAGCACAAAAACTCACTTGACCCGGTCGAATTTCAGTCCCATCCTCTTGCCACCATCCTTCCCTGAAAATGCACACATTTCCTCATCGGCTATCACTAAAGCTCCCACGCACGCCCAAATCCTTCGCGAGTACGACAAGAGTAGCACGGCTAAGCGGAGCCGACTCTTGGGAATAAATAAGCGGGCGCCACGGGGCTACATGAACAGATCGAGTGGGAAATCGAGGTGGGGGAATCTCACTCGGGGAGCGGGTTGTAGTAGCCGAGGACCTCGAGGTGCTTCCGTCGCGCGGGGAGCGGGCTGTCGGCGGCCATGACCCGGTAGAAGGGCCGGTTCCGGCAGCCGAACCGCGCCGGCCGGATCCGGACCACCATGGCGACGCTTTTTTCTTCCTCTTCCTCGCCGCCTTCGCACGTCGCCTACTCCGGGTGAGGTCGTTTGGGAACAAGGGTTTTAGGTCGGGTCGGGTCGATTTCAGTCTGGGATTTCCCTCTCCTGGGCTGGGCCGGGCCTATCCATCATAGTTGCGGTAAATTTGGGGCCTAAAGGAGGCGTTATTTTGGCGGGTTCATGTCTACGTTTGGCCCGTTGTATATGGACTTGTAAATTTAAGCTTCAGTTTCTAGGCAAAAAAAAGGTCACTTCAAGTTAAAGCTTCATTTGAAAAAAAAATTTGACCAGATTGCATTTTTTGTGCAAAATCATATTCATAGATGACACGGTAAGAGGTGGTATAACTTATCACAAAAAGTATATGTAAGAATATACACGAGGTTACAGAAACGTGTGCACTAACACACTAGAACACTAACAAAATGTGTCGACTACAGGAGGAATCTCTGACACGAAATCAGGTTTCGTAGATAGACGCGTTTTGGATGTAGAATTTTCGTGGGATCATTTTGATATATTATGCGTTTTTTTTCGAGTTCGTATGCAACCAGAAATCCAGTTTGATGATTTTCCCACGCAATTTTGCAAAAAAGTCGAAATTATTGTTTGTTAATTCTCAGTGGTAAAAGATGACATAATACATGGGCA
>NC_061510.1:24181303-24220602 GCF_022539505.1 Lolium rigidum | reverse complement strand
AGTGCTAACGGGCCAGGTTTTTAAACTAACGGCTCTGCTCAGCCCAACAGCGCATCCAGTGCGAGTGGGCCGCCTGACAGCGTGGGTCCCGCATGTCAGCGGCTCTTTAAACCCGAAACGGTATGGAGCAGCGCGGTGCGTTGGATTAGAACGGGATCGAACGGTTCACGCGTGTCGTCGTCGACGGCGAGAGAGAAGCTCGCCGGCGGCACAGGTGGGGGGTCGGAGGGCTTACGGTGGCTCCAGCTAGGGTTGGCAGTATGCTCGACGAGGTTGTAGACGACGGCGAGGCTCCTGGTAGCAGTGGCGTCGCTTGGGGAGGCCTGGATCGACGGCGATTGTTGCAGAGCTTCCGCGGCAGTGATTCGTCGATTGGCCTTGTTCCGGCGACGATTGAGGTGGCTACTGGTGCTGGGCGAGGCGGTGGTGAGTGGTGATCATGATGGTGTGCTTGGATCGTCGAGGGGAGGCCTCTATTTATAGTCGCGCGTGGGTGCTGAGGTGTTGCGGCAATGGCGACAAGGGCGCGGCGTTTCTGGTGGGCTAGCGAGCTAGGCGTTGGCGCCGTGGTGTTCACGACGTCACCGCGGTCCTCGGAGCGTCAACGGCGCGGTAAATGGTGGCGTACGGTGGTCGGGCGGGCGCGTGTACTGTCGCGGCCGGGACGGGCGCGTTCGTCCTCTCCGGCGGCCGTGGTCGCCAAGGCATGACGTCGGCGTGTCCGGCGAGCTCCGCGTGGCGAGGTAAGTACTGTGGCGCACGGATATGGTCGGGGTACGGCGAGATTTGGCGAGCGCCGCGTGGCCGGGTCGCGCGCGTCCGTGCGCCAGTGACGTCGCCCATGCCGCTCGCGGCGTACCTGGGCGCGCGTCGTCCGGGGCTTGTCGGCGTCCTCATGATCAACGGCGTGCACGGACGATCTCAGCAGGTCGTGGGCGACGCGTTGGACACGGTGGCCGTGCAGATGGTGGAGAGAAAAGAGGGAAGGTGTGTCGAGGGGCGACGTGGCCGGCATGGCCATGGCCGGCCATGATCTGGTCGTGTCCATGGCGTGTTCTTGCATGGGCTAGGTAGAGTGATGTCCAGGGGACTTGGTTTAGCCAAGAAATGGTCAAGGGGCAGCAAGGTTTGATCACAATTTGAAAATGGAGATTGTTGAATCTGTTTCAATGTCTCATCTTTTCCTGCTCATATCTTGTGATCCAAAGTGAATTTGATATCATGATCTTTACAAAAGTTGTTCACCTTGTTGTGTACTTGGATGACATGCCAAGAGTTGGATTTGTTTAGTTTAGAAATTTTGAAATAGAGAGGCTCAAAGTGGTGACCAGACTATAAAAGTCAGAAATGGCCATTATCTTATGTGATCATGTTTTCAAATTTGAATTTGGTTTAAGTGGTATATCTTTGATTCTCAAAGTTGTAATTACTCATTAATATCATATTACAACTATTGGTGAAGATCAAATGGGTCTAGGGTCAATTTTACAAAAATGACATAGACCATATGTTAGGGTTTTTAGGGTTTTTATAATATTTGATTTCTTTCTCTTTTTGATGGATTTGAGTTATGATGATCACTTGATCACTCTAGGGTTTTGAAGTTCATCACATACACAAAGTAACAATCATCATGGCATATCACTCAAAATGCACAAGTCCTATGCAGGGTACTATATGCAAAGTAAAAGTTTTTGTTGGTTCTGAATTTTGGATACTTGGAATTGTTCTTCTTCCTTTATTTGAAATTTGGGATGTTACAGGAATTCTTTCCACTATGGAGACAAAGACAAAAGTGTTTGTCGATGTTTCTTACTTATTTCCAAGAAATTGTTTTTAGCGAAGTATTTGAGTGGGAGGACAATAAAACTTGATAAGGTTTATGAACCTGAGCATAATGATCGAGTAGCGCAGCATCGAAATTGGTTCCGGAAGCGGCCACGACGATCATGGCTCCCATGTCTACAAAATGTTATAGTCATGGAGATCGAAGTACTTATTGAACCTTGTAGGTATGGTTTACTTTGTGATCAAATAAATGATTTGTGAATAAAGGATTGTTTTTGAACAATGATAAACCAACTACATACAAAGAAGTTATGATGGGCCCTGACTCCGTTAAAATGGCTATATGCCATGAAATCCAAGATAGATGAATACTTTTTGAAAGTAAACGGATCTATAAAATTGATGGACTTGGATGGAATATCCTTGAATAAGCTCGACTTGTCGAAAAGTTGTTTACGACAAAGTTCAAAGAGTTGACTACGATAATATTAGATCTTCCGTAGCAATGCTTATAGTCTATGTGGATTATTCTAGTAATCGCTACATATTTCTTTCATGAGATATGATAGTAGGATGGCAAAATCAATTACTTAACAGAAGTGTGTATTAAAGGTGTATACAAGATACAGCCAATTGTTTTGCTAGTCCGTGGAATACTAGATAGGTAAACGAACTTCAATTGGATGAAGTGAGTATCACGGAGTTGGAATCTTCACTCGGATGAAATAGTCAAAGAGTTTTTGATTTCATCGAAACGATGAAGAGGCTTGCATTTGCAAGAAATTAAGTGGGAGCGTCGAGACATATTTATAATACTTTATGTAGATACATATAGTTGGTTATAAATGATGTAATTATATACTTGATTATAAAAGGTTTCATTGAGAATTAACTTCAATGAAAGGATATGGACTCGAAACATATTTAGTGTCAAGATCTATGAAGATAGATTGAAACACATAATAAGTTTAAGTCAAAGTACATAGAAAGGATATTGAAGTAGTTCAATATAGAAATATTAAGAAAATGTTCTTGTCATGTGAAGTTTTAACAAAACTTGAGTGTATCTGACACTCAATGAGTAAAAACACATGAGTGATTTAGATCACAATTAATATGTACACAATCGGATGTCCCGTGCTCTAAAATGTTAGGAGCATATACCAGAATGATTCATGTGATGATCATTGGACAAACAGTAAGAATATCCCTGTGTACTTTAGAAGAACCAAGGATATATAAATAGTTTTGTATGGAGAAATGATAAACAAATCGCTATAAGGTGTTGCACCGATATTGGTTTTGTCACATATAAAAATAAAATTTCAATCTCAAAATTAGGCTAAGTGTTGTTTAAAAGGTAGCACAATGCTAGATTTAGAAGAGTTCTAAATGTTGTGACGGATTCTACAAACGAAGGCAGAATATGTCGTTGTTTTGACAATGACCGAGGATGTTAAGTCAAGAGGTTCTTTGAGAACTTGGTGTAGTTCCGATAGTGTCGAGAACTTTGAAGCTATATTGTGTATGACAATATTAGTGACATATTTCGAGATCGCGGAATTAAGGTTCCACCGGAAGACCAAACATATTTAATGCCGACTCATTTGGAAAATGAGTGATGCGTGAAGACGCAAATGAATTGCAAAATACATACGTTTCTGAGTGTGTCATAACCGTTGACTAAAGCTCTCCCTAGGGCAAAGTATGACCAACACCAGAATGCCATGGGTGTTAGGTACATTACAATGTAATCTAGATTATTGACTCTAGTGCAAGTGGGAGACTGTTGGAGATATGCCCAAGAAGCAATAATAAAAGTGGTTATTATATATCTTTATGTTTATGATAAAAGTTTATATACCATGCTATAATTGTATTAACCGAAACATTGATACATGTGTGTTATGTAAACAACAATGAGTCCCTAGTAAGCCTCTTAACTAGCTTGTTGATTAATAGATGATTAGTTTCATAATCATAAACATTGGATGTTATTAATAACAAGGTTATATCATTATATGAATGATGTAATGGACACACCCAATTAAGCGTAGCATAAGATCACGTCATTAAGTTATTTGCTATAAGCTTTCGATACATAGTTACCTAGTCCTTTTGACCATGAGATCATGTAAATCACTTATACCGGAAAGGTACTTTGATTACATCAAACGCCACTGCGTAAATGGGTGGTTATAAAGGTGGGATTAAGTATCCGGAAAGTATGAGTTGAGGCATATGGATCAACGAGTGGGATTTGTCCATCCCGATGACGAGATAGATATACTCGGGCCCTCTCGGTGGAATGTCGTCTAAATAGCTTGCAAGCATATGAATGGTTCATAAGAGACCACATACCACGGTACGAGTAAAGAGTACTTGTCGGAGACGAGGTTGAACAAGGTATAGAGATACCGATGATCAAACCTCGGACAAGTAAAATATCGCGTGACAAAGGGAATCGGTATCGTATGTGAATGGTTCATTCGATCACTAAGTCATCGTTGAATATGTGGGAGCCATTATGGATCTCCAGATCCCGCTATTGGTTATTGGTCGGAGAGAGGTCTCAACCATGTCTACATAGTTCACGAACCGTAGGGTGACACACTTAAGGTTTGATGTCGTTTAAGTAGATATGGAATAAGGAATGGAGTTCGAAGTTTTGTTCGGAGTCTCGGATGGGATCCAGGACATCACGAGGAGTTCCGGAATGGTCCGGAGAATAAGATTCATATATAGGAAGTCACTTTCCAAGTTTGGAAATGATCCGGTGAATTTATGGAAGGTGGTTTCTAGAATTATCCGGAATAAATCACTATGGAAGGAGGAGTCCCGGAGGGACTCCACTAACCCTAACCAGCCAACCAAATGGGAGGGTGGAGTCCATGGTGGACTCCACCTCCTTGGCCGGCCAAGTAAAGGGGGGAGGGGAGAGTCCCTGTCCCTCTAGGTTTCGTCCATAAGGCAGTTTTTCTGTTGGGGTCTTATTCGAAGACTTTGGGCAAACCCTTGGGGTTCCACCTATATAATGAGGAGGAGAGGGAGGGGGCTGCCCATGGCTTGGCCGCACCACCCCTGCCCCCTTGAGGCCGGCGCCCATAGCCCCCTCTCCCAAACCCTAGCCGCCCCTCCTCCACCACCTCTCCCGCATACGCTTAGGCGAAGCCCTGCTGGAGTTCTCCACCACCACCGCCACCACGCCGTCGTGCTGTCGGGATTCCGAGGAGGATCTACTACTTCCGCTGCCCGCTGGAACGGGGAGAAGGACGTCGTCTTCATCAACACCGAACGTGTGACCGAGTACGGAGGTGCTGCCCGATTGTGGCACCGTCAAGATCTTCTACGCGCTTTTGAAAGCGGCAAGTGATCGTCTACCGCAGCAACGAGAGCCTCCTCTTGTAGGCTTTGGAAATCTTCAAGGGTTAGTCTCGTTCATCCCCTCGTTGCTCCCATCTTCTAGATTGCATCTTGGCTTGGATTGCGTTCTCGCGGTAGGAATTTTTTTGTTTTCTATGCTACGAATCCCATCATCTTCATCAACGCCGAATCCACGCACGGCGAACTACAACGAGATCGAAGACGCCATCTTGGTCCGTGCTTGGAGCAAGGTGGGGATGGATGCGTGCACCGGAGTGGACCAAGGCGGCAAGCGCTATTGGCAGCGCATTGAGGATCTGTACCACCAGCTAAAGCCTCGCACCAAGAGCATGGCCGACAGATCCTACCGCTCCCTTGAAGGCCGATGGAACATCATCAAACCAGCTTGTTCTCGTTGGAGTGCTGCCATGGATCAAGTGGTCAACAACCCCCCTAGTGGATGCGTGCCGAAGGACTATGTAAGTTTTCCTTGTTTGTTGCTATCCATATTATGTGTTGATGATGTGGAAACATCACATAGTATTGTTGTGCAGCCCAAGTATGCTCAAGCCCGGTACAAGGACATGGCCGGCTCCAAGAACAAGGAATTTCAATTTCATCATTGCTTTTCCATTCTTCAACATCTTCCTAAGTGGAAGTTGAGGGACAACGAACCAAAGGGCAAGAAGGAGGCACTGCTCACCATGGATGATGAAGAGGAGGAAATGAGTGCGAGAAACGCCGGCATGCCCGAGGGCAACAAGAAAGCCAAGGAGAGGGTCAAGGTAGAAGGCGAAGCAGCTAGCTTCCGGGAGAAGTTGGATCAACTCATGAAGTCCAAGGAGGCATTGACGATGAAGACATTGGAGACCAAGCTCCTCATCACCGAGAAGAAGAAGGAGGTGAAACTTGCCAAGGTGGAAGCAAGGCGGGAAGATGCCAAGTTGAAGGCCGAGCTTGACATGAGGATGATCGCACTCAAACAAGCCAAGGCCATGAAGGATCTCTTGGCCGAGGAGAGGGATATCATGATGATGCGCACCGACGGCATGGACGAGAATCAACTGGCGTGGTGGAAGGAGACCAAGACGGACATCATGGCAAGGAAAAAGGCTGCGCGTGAAGCTCGTGCTGCAAGTGCTCAAGGTGAGTCTCCGGCGAGTGGTGGCGCCGCTGGCGATGGACTCGTTTATGGTTGATCACATTTGGGAACTTTCGTGGCTTGAACATTGGCCATGATCACGTTGTGATGTTAAAAACTATGAATTATGCATCACATATTTTGGATGTGCCATGTTTGATCTAAAATTGTTGTGCAAATTGTTGTCTAAACTCTGTTTTGACGGGTCGAAAACTCGTCCGAGCTAGCAGACCCTGTATCCTCTGTTTTGAGGGGTGGGGATACGAGGTCTGCTAGCTCGGACGAGTTTTCGGCCAGCGAAAAGTAAATACAGGACCCTCTACTCGCGTTTTAAGGGGCGAAAAAATACGGGGTATGTTAGAGCATGTCTAACAGGCCCCTTACTTTTCTGCCCGTATAACGCTAGAATTTCGCCCCGTATAAAAAAAATGGTCGATCAGACACCGCTCCGTCTAGCAGAACCCGTATTTGACCCCGTATATTTGTAAATTTAAAACCCCGGGAAACTTTCATTCATCATAGTTCGTCGATCATACATAGGAATCGACGTACCTACATACAAAATGCGCGATCATGGATCGCGACTTCTAGTCCGGAGAGGTAGACGATGGTCGCCGCTGCGCCCGCGCCTCCGCCTCTCCGCACGGCGGCGATGGCCGCCGCCCTTTCTTCCTCCTCCGCCGCTTCCTTCTCGGCGGCGTCCTTGGAGGAGTCTTGGATCGCCTTCTCGAAGGCGGCGTCCTCGTCTTCCTCCTCCTCCTCCCCGTCGAGAGGGCACCTCCGCCGTTGGTGCTCCCGATGGTCGCCCTCCACGCCTCGCTCACCTCGGCGCCGGGCGCTCCCACTCGGCGAGCCACGCCGAGAACTTCCGCCCGCTCATCGGCTTGAGCGGCGGGTCCTCGTGGTACCGGCGGCCGCCCCGCGCGAAGTCGATGAGCTTCTCGGGACGTACAAGGCGCCGTCGTACTTGCAGGCCGCGCGACGGCTGCCGGCGGCGGATCTTTGCACTGCCGCCGCCACGCTTCCTCTACGGTGTCCGGCGAGCGGGATCGCCTCGATCCGCTCGCCGGCGAGGCGCCATCGCGGCGGCGGGAGTCCATGCGAGGCTTGGGGGTGGAATGCGGCGCGGGGAGCGGCTAATTGCTCGCCGGAGCGGGAGGAGGAGAGGCGGCGGCGCACGGCGGAGCTAGGGTTGCGAGTGAGGGTTAACCCTCGCTCGCACCTGCGCCCACTATATGTACGGGGCGACGGGGCCGATTTCCTGGGCCCCGTATTCCGCCGATACGGACCGGCCCGAATACGGGGCCTGCTAGACGCCCAAAATCGTTCCGGCTCCGTATCCCGCCGGAATTTTACGGGGTGGGCGGGTTATACGGGCCTGTTAGACCTGCTCTTAGACATGCTCTAAGCTCAACCCAGTAAGCCTGCCACGCCGCACCAAACCTATTAAACCCCCGTACGCCGCCGCCGCCGCCATTCGCCGCCGAAGGTCTGCCTGTACCCTATCCCTCCCAGCAACCGCCGCCGCCGCTTCGCCTGCGCCCCGCCGACCTCGCCAACATGCTGCAGAGCAAGTCCTTCGTGAAGAAGACAAAGCAAGGGCGCGTCGTCAAGGTCACCACTCGGTCGCACCACCACCCCCACCCCGCCGAAACCCTAGCTAACCCCGTCTCCCCGTCTGCGCAGGTGGTCCGGGAGCACTACCTCCGCGACGACATCCCCTGCGGCGCCGCCTCCTGCTCCTCCTGCGACGCGGCCGCGCGCCGCCTCAACGCCGACGCGGCAGCCATCCTCGTCATCGACACCAACGTCGTGCTCCACCAGGTGCCCCTGCTCCCCCGCCCCCCACTTCTCGTATTTGTAAGGGTTGGGGGCTCCGATTGCTGATGCTCTGAGTGGTTGCTGCAGATCGATTTGCTGGAGAATCCAGCGATTGAAGATGTCGTCGTGCTCTCGGTGGTGCTGGACGAAGTGAAGAATAAGAACCTCTCCGTGTACAACAGGCTCAAGGCCCTATGCACCAACACGGCTCGAAGGTTCTTCGTCTTCACCAACGAACACCACAGGTACGCCGTCCTGAATTCTACATTGGGTTCTCCCAAACCCCAATGCTTGTTTCCATTAGTTGGGTGTGGATTTAGCATCTGGTACAGTTTTTGTTAGTTCCTAATAATATAAGCAAAACAAGTTCAGATTCCTAGCTGATGGACTGGTGAGGACAAACAACCGCAGTAGTTTTGGAAGTATTTTCCTCTAGGAATAAGTCACTGAGATATCACTCCTGCATCTCTTCTCATGTGGAGTAACAATGCTGATGTGGAGTAAATTCTCTAAATTGGGCCAAGTTGATTTTGCCTTAACTCAAAGTGTGTTCAAGTGGTGTTCCCTCCAAATGGCATAGCATCCTTTATGTAATTGCATCTGTAAAACTTCTCTGTAAAAGCAGCACCCACAAACGTGAAAGTATCAACCTGCTACAGTTTTGTCCTTCTGATTTTATATTTAGATGTGCTAGCTGCTCATATCAGAACTTTCTTCTTAGCATTAGCGATGTTAGTCTTTTCTGTTCACATGATTAGGATTACTAATTTACTGAAAAAACAGGGATACTTACATCAAAGAGATGGCCGGGGAGAGCCCGAATGATCGTAATGATAGAGGTACGTAGCTGCTCTATTTATGTTGGGTATACCTCATATCAGTTATTCTGTAGGCATTTTTATGCATCCTCTCCTCTTTACTGGACATTTCTTGCCTATTCAGCAATCCGTGTTGCTGCACGTTGGTACCAAAGTCATCTTGGTGACAGTGCCAGAGTGTTGCTTGTTACAAATGATCGAGATAACAAACGAAAAGCTACCGAAGAAGGTCTAAATGCAGAGACAGGTGCTATTTGGATATTCTGTTACATAACCTAATAGCTGAACCCTTTACAATACTGACTTAATGATTTTATGGTAGTCTCATCATAATATTTCTGGTTCCAGTTGAGTCATATGTAAGATCGCTTGCACAGCCTGGTTTGCTTGATTTGGTGGTTGTTCCAACTAGCGGAGATATTACCATGGAAGATGCAGAAGATCTTAGACCATCCAAAAGGAAAGTAATTTACATTGAGGTATACCAAGTCATTAACGATGCAATTTCCTTTTTTGCATCCTCGATATAATAATGAATAACCATCTAGTCTTAAATGTAATGTATGCTCTCCTGATAATATTGCAGCATAAACCTATGTCAGAAATTACATCTGGTCTACGTTGTGGTATTTACCATCAAGGGAAGCTTCGAGTTAATCGGTACAATCCATTTGAAGCATATGTTGGAAGTGAGAGCATCGGCGATGAGATTATTATCCGTGGCCGTTCAAATATGAACAGGGCCTTTGATGGAGATATAGTTTCTGTTGAACTTCTGCCACAAGATCAATGGCATGAGACGAAGTCATTTATTGCAGATGATGATGGTATGTTTTTCAATCTTGGACGTATCTCATTTTCCTTATCTGATCTTATTTTTCTTACTCAATGGATGTTTCTGTTATTTCAGAAGATGATAATGAAGGGGATGTCCGTTTGGCTCCAGATAGTGCGGATGATGCTCCACGAAACACCAATTCCACGCAATCAACAGTTGCTTCTGTCTCCAGCAGACCAGTTGGACGTGTTGTTGGTATCATCAAACGGAATTGGAATTCGTGAGTTTTAGATGTTCTTAATAATGCTTATGTAATTATAATCTACTTATCTGCCAAATGCCCTCTGAAAATGCACAATTCATGCAATCAATGCAAACATACTCATACGGATCGACCTGGTTCTTTCACTTACGTTCACATGCCTAATAGTGTATGGGTTTAACTACTGTTGTGAAGTTATGACCTTAGAAGATGTACAATTATGCAATCATTTTTAAATGATGCATGGGTTTAACTAGTAGTCTTGACAAGCAAGTTTTTATTTATTTTTCATGCATTTCTTACTGTCTTTGGTTGGTTAGGCATAGATCACTATCTGTAAGTTTTTGTTTCAGCTTCTGCACTTTGATACATAAAATGCTTGTATACTGCAGGTATTGTGGATCCTTGGAGCCAATGCCCATGCCTGCTGGTAGCGGGGGCGTTGCTCATGCTCTATTTGTGTCGAAAGATCGTAGAATTCCTAAGATCCGGATTCAAACTAGACAGCTGGGGAATCTTTTAAATAAAAGGATTGTCGTTGCAGTTGACTCCTGGGATGTCATGTCTAGATACCCATCAGGACACTATGTAAGGACTATAGGAGATATTGGCGACAAAGAAACCGAAACAGAGGCAAGTTTCTATACCTAATATTTATTACAAGAAGTCAGTTACTACGTAGGAGCTGCAGTAGCCTACCTTACCCGAACTAATGGCTGCATGTAGATCATACATTTGATGCTAGCATGCTAAGTGATGTTTACATATGAAACAGGTTGTCCTAATAGAGAATGATATTAACACAAGACCTTTCTCTACACAAGTCCTTGCTTGTTTGCCATCTTTGCCTTGGACATTATCACCTGAGGATTTGGCTAATCCCAATAGGCAAGACCTGCGGCAAGTGAGAGTCTTTAGTGTGGACCCACCTGGTGAGTTTACCATGATAAGTGTACCCTTTTCTTCTGTAGTTGGATTGACTGAATACCATCCAATTGCCATTTAGGTTGTAGGGATATTGATGATGCACTACATTGCACGCCACTTCCAAATGGGAATTTTGAAGTTGGAGTTCGTATCCTTTATATATTTCCCTCTCAGCTACTCAGTTCAAGTTTGGAATGCAAGTCAATCTTATGCTCTTGCTTTTGAATTTGTACTTCTCTACATTTGACTTAATATTTCCCTTATCACTTCCTTTTACTTTATGATAGCTTCGCTTGTGTAAATTGCTTATCGGATCTGTTGCATCTGCTTTGGGCTTGAGCTCCATAAGATTGATTGGTTAATTGTAACATGTGGACCAAATCATGCTCTTTAGTTCTATTTATGTTGAGAAAACTCAATTTGTAAATCCTTTCAGTTGATAGATCAATTTTCTTTTCAAGGGGATTACTCGATTTCAATTACTAATACGAAATGCCACCTTCCTGGTTGGCAGGAATACTTAAATGACATAAAGTAGACGGATATAATTTCCGTATGGAAAATGGCTTCACGGCCATTCATAATAGTTTTATGTAGGCAGTATATATGGCTTGCCAGCTAGGATTAAAGATGAGGCGGTGGAAGAGTTAATGAAGAGAGAGATGAAGGTCATATCTCATGTAAGATAACAACAAATTGGATGCTGAAGAACAGAACTAGATACAACAGGTAATAATGATGCACCGGGGAGGGTTGTATCTACACATTCGTAACATGCATTCTCTCACCGATACAAGCTATGTATATAAATCATTGGGAATGCCCTGAGCATTGCAGATGTAATATAGGCAGTTTTGTGATGCTAGCAAGCCCTTATGTCCCAGCTACAAACTAATTTATCTGACCTTGGTTCATGAAAGCTATCTGTCGCAGATTGGATAGGAGGCTCATGTGAGACCCATCACTTTCATTCCATTTCATGCACCTTGTATACTGTTTCTATTGATGTGGAGATTGCAGTTCTTAACTTGGACCGACCAGATATTGCCGATGTCACTAATTTTGTCCATCCTGGTACTCCTCTTGACGAGGAGGCTTCACAAAGGGCAACTTCTGTTTATCTTGTTGGACAACGGATTGACATGCTTCCAAAGCCTCTAACTGAAGGTATCACTGTTGGCATACACAGCAGTGGAGCATTCCTTATTGAATTTGGCAATACTCAAGTTAATGTCAATACATATGAGTGGAAGTGACTGATGTTTTTTCTGAATTATGTTGTTCTCCAGATGTTTGTTCTCTTCGTGCTGATACTGCAAGGCTTGCATTCTCTGTCATTTGGGTAAGTCTAGTTCATGAATTTGTGTTGTTGGGATGTCAATTTGTCGGACATAAGAGGATTAATTTAGTCATTATGTTTCTGCTCTTATTGAATAAGGTATTGTGTGAACCAGATGTCCACAATACCTTGTCCTACTAGCTTTATGAACGCATATTGTGCATACTATATTCAATTTCAGAGACAATGGATGACTCAACATGTCTTCCGTTTCAGCCTTCGCTAAGATTTTTCGTCGGTGTACACCCTAGCCTTTTAGTTTATTGTTGTTTCATTTTTTTCTTGTGAACGCACATATGAATAAGTAGTGTTGTGGTGCTGTACTTTCTCTCAAAGGAAAACCATCTCTAAGACCTGTTGCGTGTAGTGTGCGTAAAAGCTTACTAACTTAGATTCATTTCTGATCTTGTGGTACCATGAGCAGAGTATTATTGTCATCTGCCTTTGGCATTTCCTTTTCATTCTCTTGTATCTTGAAGTGATAAAAATGTCAAATGAACATGCTAATACTTGAATCTTGGTGCTGTGGTGTTTCTGGAATGTTCTGGGTACAGGAAATGACACCTGATGCTCATATCATAGCTACAAGATATACAAAGAGTGTTATCCAGTCTTGTGCTGCAATGTCTTATGTGGAAGCCCAAGCAAGAATGGATGACAGGTGCTTTCTGGCCTTCAACCTTCTCAGTTTGACCATACTTAGATGTGAAAATACAATTCTAAGTGGTCTAGTAGGTCAAAAACATTATCATAAGATTGATCATTTCCCCTTGAATTTTCCAGCCGTATGGTCGACCCACTGACTGTAGACTTGCGGAACTTAAATTCATTAGCAAAGGTTTGCTCTTTTGTTATCCTATCTCGTACCTCAATAAATAATCTTGTCAATTGATATTTGCTATCAGTACTACTATTAGGCTTATGTTTTCAATGCTTATTTAGATAATGAGACATCGGCGTTGCGAAAGGGGGGCTCTGACTCTTGCTTCAGCAGAAGTCAAATTCGAAATTGATAGCGAAACTCATGATCCTCTTGACATAGGTATGCAGATTTGTAAACCTGACTGAACCATTTCTATGCCTGTGGTATGAATATAAGTGCTTACACTTAAGCTCAACAGGAATCTATCAAATTCGTGAGGCAAATCAAATGATTGAAGAGTTCATGTTGGCAGCGAATATTTCTGTTGCTGAGAAGATTTTGCAGCACTATCCCTTGTGTTCATTGCTACGGTACACATTTGCTATGTCCTTGTTAAGTTGTTATATCTTGTCACGTTCAGATCAGATTTAGATCACCATTCTGGTAGTGCAGCCAAATATATCTGGATTCCTAGGAAATATCCTGGAAAATGTTTTTCACATCTTATTCATAATTGAGCACACTTTTTGACCTGTTGACCTGATCATCCAAACCATATAGAGCCAGACTTCCAGAGTTGATTAGGTGCAATCATGAAATAACCCGTAGCTCCAATGAGGCAGGGTGCCAAATTATTATGTTTATGACATCTCCTAATGTTGCATAATCCCTCCGTCTCATGAAACTTGTCTTAACTTTGTCGAAATTTGGATGTATCTAGACAATATTTAGCATCTAGATTCACTCAAGTTTAAACAAAGTTAAGACAAGTTTCATGAGGCGGAGGGAGTAGATATGATCGCTGAAGAAGGTTGGCACATATTGCAGATTTAGAAAAAAACGTGCAGCCACCAACTTGTTTTTCTGCCAAGGAATTGTTTTAAGAATTTATTTGTATCTTTTATGTTTTCCAAGATTTATGCAGTAATAGCGCACTACTTTTCTCTTATAGCTGATGGATCATTTGAACCTTACCTTTTCTCAACCTGCTAATTTTCCTTTGATTGGCATCAGGCGTCATCCTAGCCCAACAAAGGAGATGCTCGAGCCATTACTCCGTACTGCCTCTTCTGTTGGCCTAAATCTGGACGCGTCATCCTCAAAAGCATTAGCTGAATCACTTGATAATGCAAAGGTATTTTACTGTAGGGAGCACTTCACTTTTAGGCGACACTGCTATGTAGCTGGACAGTATCTGTTTGGAGCATTATATTGACCTGTCGTTACTTCTTGACTCGCAGAGAGATGACCCATACTTCAACAAGCTTATCAGGATTTTGGCAACTAGATGCATGACACAAGTAAGATAGCTATAGTGAAGCTTGCTACATATCAGCTTTTAGTGATTGGAACTATATACATACAAGTTATAACTTCCCTCTTGCAACACACAGGCAGTTTATTTTTGCAGTGGAGATATGAGCTTGTCTGAGTATTACCATTATGGTCTCGCATCTGCTCTTTACACTCATTTCACTTCTCCTATTCGCAGATATGCAGGTCAGTTTTCCTCCTCCCTTGGGTACTTTGATGCTAAAATATATCAGTCCCTCGGATCCATAATAAGTGTCTTGCTTTTAGTTCAAATTGAACTAAAACCACGACACTAACTATGGATTGGAGGGAGTACTTGAATTTGACTGATGATTGTTGTGTACGCAAGATATTTGAACATGTTACTAGTCCAGCTTATGTTCTAAACTACTAATTAGCTTACTGGGGAAGTTCAGTTGAAATAATTGTTTGCATGAACCTTTTACACAAAATGGAAGTTCTTTGTAACTCAGTGTAGTTTTTATAGACAAAATTAAAGGACAGGGATTATATTATGTCCACAAAGATGCATTACCTGTTGATGGTCTAGCATTTTAGTATCTCGTGCATGAACCTTGAAAGTAATTATGTGTTCCTGTCTAAGCTGTAGAAGAGAATAGGAAGCATATAAACTGTGAGGTTGGTGTCTGATTCAGTGTCCTCTCATTGCAGATGTAATTGTGCATAGGTTGCTAGCTGCTGCTCTAGATATAGCAAAACTTCCACCAATCTTTCAGGATGGTCCACAGCTCACAGGCATTGCTGACAGTAAGAAACCCAATGCACTGCTGAAGCTTTCCCTCTATATATTTTATTACTAATTTTGGTACTGACATTATTATCATCCCAGACTTGAATTATAGGCACCGAAATGCCCAGATGGCAAGCAGAGCATCTGTTGAGCTACACACCCTCATATATTTCAGGACAAGGTACGTTTTAGTTGTCAATGGCATAAAAGAGTGATAAGTTAGCAGTAGATATCAAGCTAAATTATTATTTAGACGAGAATAGTAAAAAATGGTTGAAATCTGTTATAGGAGTAAGTATATTTTCTGAATGACCCCAGTTATGATCATTAATCAATAATCATCTACACATTTTTTCGTGCAGGCCGGTCGACACTGAAGCTAGAATAGTAAAGATCAAGGCAAATGGTTTCATAGTCTTCGTTCCAAAGTATGGATCTCTCTCTCTCTCTCTCTGCATTAGACCAACAGTGAACATGCTGCTCACAAGTCAACGAGGACAAAAATTTGTTTTTTTTCCCACCAACACCAGCCCAATCATCTTATATTAACTTGAAACCAAGTGGCTGACGTACCTGAAGTAACCCAAAGTAGGATCTGCTAACTGCTACGGATTTTGAGCTTGATGTTTGTTTGTCCATTTGGTGACCAGACATGCCATATGGAAGTTGTGCTTGAACAAATTATGTGATTGCTATTTTCCTAGTTCATAATAAATATTGAGATATTGGAGCATTTTGTCGGCACATTCTGTTTTGGTTCACTACCTTAGTGAAGCCAAAAATTGGTAATGTGCATGGAGTTTGGCTAGTGCTCCCTCCATTCCAAAATTAATTGAAGTTCTAGCTTTGTCTAAGTCAAACTTCTTTAAGTTTGAGCAAGTCTATAGGAAAATATATCAACGTCCCCAGCACCGAATTAGTTCCATTAGGTTCATCACAAAATATATTGCTGTAGTATAACTTCATTCGATCAAATATATCAATAATTTGATCATGCCCTGATTTTGGTTTGTAAACATTGTGCAATGAATGAACTAAACATGCCCGATGTTTCTCTATTCTGTTCTTGATCAGTTGAGTTCTAGCCTTCTAGGTCCTGTTTGGCTGCTCGTCCTATTTGGCTGCTACAGTAAGGTTGCCAACATTTGCCACATTTTTTTTTGCAATTCATGCATAAGTTTGGTGGTTAAAATGAGCGCCATACTTGCCACACTTGAGGAAAGCTTGCCATAATTTTCTGAGTCAGTGACACATATGTCAATGTTGCATGAAAAGAATATTTGCCACAGGTGTGTCTGTGAACCAAATGACTGCCTAACTCAGTCAAACTTGACTAACTTGTTTTGTGGCAACGTATGGCAAGCTTAGTGTACCGACCAAAAAGGCACTTAGTTTTTCCAAATGCTTCTCTAATGAATAATTGTTTAACATCATCTTCAATCTGCACGTGTTTACTAGCGCTTCTTTTGTGCTGCGGGACTTGATGTATCTTACGCCATTTGTTTTTTTATAATAAAAACAGGTTTGGCATAGAAGGGCCAATCTATCTTACATCGAAGGGAGACAAAGGGGGTGACTGGGTAGTAGACGAGGTGAACCAGAAAGTAACCAAGCCCGGAGCAAACATAAGCTATGCTGTGTTGCAGAGTGTTATGATTCATATGGAAGTGGTGGAGCCTCAGGCTCACCGCCCGAAGCTGCAGCTCACCCTCATATAACAGGATGTACAAGTAAACTGTAATATTAGTGTGTCCATACAACATTGTACCAGGGTCAATTCTTTAATTCAACTTCGATGATTTTATGATACTATTGAATCAGCCATAGAATTTCTGTTTACTGAGTTGTGTGACATCTCTCTTCATTGATGCTAAAAGTCCACCATGTCCTGCTAGGCTGCTACATTCTTTTTGTCTCTGTACTGCAACTTTCCGCATGCTCGTCTAAATCTTATTTGAGTTTGTAACTTGATAATACTTGAAACATATTATAGTACCACTGTCCATAAAAGGATGTTGGAAGTTTGTCTAAGTTTGGATGTATATACACTTTTTAGTATACAGATATATCCGAATTTAGATAAATCTTCGACATTCTTTTATGAACGGAGGCAGTACAACAAATGTGCTGACTGATGCAATGTTTTACTGAAGACACGCTCAGGACACCAGTGACATGAACACAGTTGACCAGAGTGTGAGCGCCAGTGCGGCAACCAGGTGCGTCCAGAGGAAGACGATGGAGCACTCCTCTTCCCCAACATCGAACAGCTGAGCTATGGTTCCTGCAACACCGGAGAACCCAACACCTCAAAACACAGCACCCTATCACACCTCCAAACACTGGAGAACACAACACCTCATGAACTCTTGTAAGCTGGCTTACCGATGCTCATGGCTGGGGGAACTGTAGATTGCAACAGCAGAACGTAATGGTACAGGGGTGATCCTGGCAGGAACCCAAGCTCCCTGGCTGCCTTGACCACACCGATTCCACAGGCAGGAAGGATCACGAAGCGTATCACAATAATCGATATGACTACCAGAGGCTTCATCGTCGTCCTTCCTCTGCCTGGCCGTGTAGAATTTTGGTGAACAAAAATAATTAAGACATAGGTGAGGTTATATGTGTCGCAAACTTAGGCCTCGAGATGACCAAGCTGACACAAAGTTTATGACAGAGGATAAATCGTACCTTTGGTAAGGTTTCCACCGAGTATGAGGACAGTGCAAGGTATTGCAGCATCTCTGCTCCCAAGTTTGGGTTGTCAGCCAAGAGAAGGTCAGTAACAGATTTCCTCAAGATGCAACACCCAAGGAAGAAGCAGTGGTATACCCTAGTAACTGTGCAGTATCTTGGACCACTCGGAGAGGGCTGTCTTCCTCCGTAACGAGTGATTTCAGCTTATCGATTGCTCCGACAGTAAACCCTACGAGCTACAGAGTGATAGCAGTTAGATTTGAATTCTAGAGTTCATTCGGATGATCAAATGAGGTTACATACCGCGGCAACACTGGGAGGTGACCACAGTTCTTTCAGTATCTCTAGCAGCAAATCCTTTGCTCTTCTGAAATAGTGCATCAAGGTACCAGAAAGGCTGTTGGAAGGCAAGGTAGGACTAACCTACAACCCGTATTCAGAAAATGTAAGGTCCCTTCACCAGTAGTCTCTCAGTTTAGATTCTTTGAAAGTAATGAAAGGATATGCAACTGCTTACCGAGTTGTTGGAGGCATCCTCGCAAGAATCTGTAGATGACAACATGGGCAGAAAAGCGGCATAATTACCATTTTGATCTTCTCGTGAATTTTGTTCTTTTCTTATGTTATTAGTTGTAGGGTGATCATTACAGCCTTTGTTATAGAGTTGAGCAGATCTCTTCATGACGCTGTAGCTATGGGTCCAAATGAAGAAATTTCCTAGCTGCATGAATCCAAAATGTACCATGCATGATAGTCTTAGACAGAGTTAACGAGGCGGTTGTCAAGTTTACCGCCATGGACAATGAGACGTAGGAGATGCCGAGAGATTTGCAGGTGCTGGCATGACCAAAGGGGCTGTCCTCCTCGTTACAGATCGCCGGAACAATCATCAAAGGAATAGTTCCCCAGTTACCTGAAAAAATGCATGTGACTGAGGCACTGAGCACAGACAGTAGAAAACTTGCCTGAAAAAAGGAAAACAATTATGCATGTGACTCATGACTTGCCTGCTGAGCTGCAAGCAATGACAAGTCCCTGAAGATGTTCTCCTGGCCTTAGGGCCTTCACGGCCAGCCATCCCAGAGTTGCTCCGATCAGGAATATGATGCTCATGTTCACTGGCATGAACCACCTTAACTCATAAAGTTCAGTAACGAGCAATCAAATTTCATAAATTACCTGCATCAATATGTGCAAAGATTCTAGTATCTAATTCGAACCAGGAAATGATGTCCTTGAGAGTGACAGTGCCTGCCAAGCTTGAGAAGACGAGCGAGGGAACGAACACCATATAAACGACCTGCAAAAACAAATAGTTAAGTAAATAAACAAATACCACTAGTTTATGCTATGTGACTATGTCCCATCCTCTGATTGATGGGTGAAGCTTTGCTTTTAGATTCTGAATACCTTATTTATGCTCCTTCGAGCATCAGAGGTGAGGACGTTGAGCCGGCTGGACGCAAGACAAGCTCCGAGCATGCCTGCAAGGAGGACCTGCAGAACGGGCATCCACGCGACGACGAGCAGAGACCAGAACCTCATCTCGCGATATCTTGAAACCTCTGTTTCGCATCGCAGTTCAGTGCACAAATTCGCGACGTGAGTTGAGTAAGAACGAGAGAAAACTGTACCTCTCAAAGAGATCGTGCGAATGGCCGAATGCCTGCAGCTCCCCAAGAGAAACTGGTCAAGAACCCCAAGCCGCCGCCGACGATCTGCCCATGCAGCGCAACCGCTTCTTGGCTGTTATGACCGCACTGGAAGCCGCAGACGTTGCTCCGCGTGCCAAACTGCCAACCAACACCTAGATGCTTCCATCTGTGCCTCTACGCGGACGAAACATTTTGGTGTTTCCTGACGAAAGCAACATGTGTTTTGTTTGCTCAGAAATAAGGGAGAAACGACACCTTTCATTCAAGTGTTTCGTCTACTGCCGCAATGTTCCAGGCACAATATTCTTTTTTTTGAGAATTCCAGGCAGTAATAAGAACCAAATAGACAGACGCTGGGCCGTACCTGAGGCCTTGAAGTAGAAGAGGAGAGCCGACAAGCGCGCGGAGACACGGACGGCCCATTTGTGACCAAGCCCATGGGCCAGTAGACACTATCAACCTAGACTGAAGGTGGAGTCGATTATGACGAAAGACACACTCGTAGAGAATACCTTACAGGGGTCATGTGATTCGTGGAGTGTCAAACTAAAAGCACCCCACTTGTAATATTGGTGGTGTAGGCATTTTTGGTGCACCAGTATCAAAATCCTTATCACCTCCTCCGGCGCAATGACCATCGAAGAAAAGAAATAAAACAATGGTTTCGAGCTATTTGTATGTGGCCCTATTTTTCATCCATATCCTAAGCTGGGCCGGGCGCCCGGGCCGAGCCGAGCCACCAGACGTTACCTGCCTTCAAGTCACCCCTTGCTGGCTCTGGTCATAGTACTACTCCTTGGTCCATCTTTTGTTTGGGCCAAGGTTTTCGCTACCGTTCTGATTTTGTTTTGGGGGGGGGGGGGGATGAGGGAGGAGTATGTCAGAACTAAGCGATGAATTGAGAACGATAGAGGTGTATGGTTGGCTCGGCGCCTACGCTCAGCCCAAATTCAAACCAGGCCGAGATGTCAATTTACCAGAGGGGGCTGAGATATTCCGTAACCGGACGGTAACTTTGGTAATTCAACCGGTAACCAAATCCCTTGTTCGGGCACATGATGGTGTCTAGAATACATCAAATGTAGCTCAGTTGCTGAAGGACCATAGGTTGTAGCAAATGTGCTCGCCATCATGGTGGGCGGCTAGTCTTTTTTCTTTAAACGCAGGAGCGGATCTGCATAGGTTGACCCTGATGCATATGCCATCAGGGTAAAAGAAAATTTTAGTACTACTTGTGAGATTTATAAGGCAAGTGCATCAGGTTATGGTGAGAAAAGTGCATCATGGAGGGAAAATATTCAGCTACCAAGGTTGCAAGCTTGGACGTGCATCAGGAAAATTTTCAGTCCAGCTCCGCCCCTGTTTAAACGGGAGTAGCCTAGTCGATACCTCCAATTTATTTATGATAACAAGAACAATTCAATGCATGCCTCCAATATGAGCACAAGTAGTGATGATGTATACATACATAATTATGGAAAGGGCCCTCATGTTGCATCCCTCCTTTTCCCCGCAAAAAAAAAAGAAAGGGCAGCAAAAGTTCCAAGCAGTTGAGGCAATGGAGATGAACTCGAGAAGATAGCTGGATAAACAGACATATACTAGTAATGGGGCACTTGATAAAAAGGATGACATAAATCCCTATCGCCTCCTTTCGGTGCAACGAACGTGGAAGAAAAAAACAAGACAACGGCTTCAAGTTATTTGCAAGTTGCCCTCTTTCCCGTCAAGTTGGATCGGGCTGAGCCTCACGTATTAGTCATGCTGCCAGTCGCCACCGGTCTTCAAGATACCGCTTGATGGCTTGCTCCGGTTATGCACTTGCTGTACTAGTGCCGTTGGTTGTGCTCTTGGTCCATCTATGGTAAGTGTTTTCCTTCTTATTTCCCGGGATGGTCCCTGGTAATGTGCAAGTGTGTGTGCACTTGTATGGAGCATTGTACTTGTTTGGGGCATGAGGGCGTCTAGAAAACAACCTACGCCGCATTGCTATTGGGGCATTGCATACGGACATTCAGCTCGCCATCACAGTAGGCTACTGGTCGATACCTCTAATTTATGCTAAAGATGAGCTAGTCAGTGCATGTATCAAGTTATGAGTGCGATCGAGTAAGCCTCACGATCAGGCGCCCCGCACGCCATCTATGAAATTCAACGCCAGATAAAGCGCAAGAGAGTGATGCTAGCTATGAAAGCGATGCATCCACCCCCAGGTACTACTCATGAGCAACGGCAGCTATCCTATGCGCTGACCGATTCCTGCACACAATTTGCTTCTGTCTCGTTTCTACTGAAGATAAGTACGCCGAAACGAAAAATCTAGGGAAGTTTCACATCGTCTTGACTTGAAAGAGCTCTAGGAAATTCAATGCCGACTGCCCAGAGCCCCAGACAAGAACATCAGGGTGATACGAAAATTGAGCACAAAGCTCATAAAGTTAGAGGAAACCTCCACATCGTCTTAAATTCTAGGAGCATCATCATGTAATCATATACTTGTAAGTTGTAAATAAATAAAGACTTAGCATGTAAGGATGGGCATTATTGCTCTTATCTTTTTCGTCCAGTTGCAAATATTTGGATTCTCTACAGTAACACTTGCTTCCTGGTTCTTGCTAGTACCGTAAATGCGTGCTGTTTTTAAGGTGGTGTGCAGTCACATCATACTTGCAAAATTCAATTTCATTCATTTTATGGAGTATAAATCAGTACTGTATCAGGGTATAACGGCCTCTCAGATAGTTGACAGTCTCATTGTTCAGATGAACCGCGAAACCAGTTTTCAAAATCATCTACAAAAGGTGTAGTACTAAAATGTAAACTTCATTATCTCTGACGACGTTCTACCAGGACGCATTAGTAAGACTAGAACCAGTGGTCATCCGGCCTGTTTCTTCTTCATGCAACCTACCCTGCTAAACTAGTTGTCTGGACCCTCCACATTATAGGATTCCTATAATAGGAACCTTGGTAACTCCGTCCGTAATCGTAATCACAAGTTCAGAACCAAGCAATCGCCTGAGCTGGAGCAAATACGGCCACATATCCTTCAATACAAGAAATCAACCGACAACACTTTCTGTCAAAATCGAGTGATGTAGTACGAAGCAAGGTACAATTTGATATTACTATATCCTTGGCGGTGATGGATCTATAATGCAAGTATCGATAAACAAATTGAACACCTAGCACGCAAGCATTTTCGTTAATTGTTAACAATCCGGTTCTTCGCTGAACTAGCTAGATCGACTGCTTCGTTTTCGGTCACCCCTGTGACCCATCATGGTGGGTCAAAGTGTGTCCACAAAAACAATCACATACCTTTCATACTTAATTATTAATTGCATTTGGGGGTATTCCAAAGCCTATCTCTGCTGTGAGATCGAGTACACGGCTGAGTGGCCAGCCTAATGCAGACATGCCTCAGATGGAAAAGGCAATGAAGATGGCGAGTTTGCGCGATGAATCTTCCACTTCAGGTAAGTTCACAATCCCCAAACACTCTATTATTAACATTCCAGATTCTGAGATAGCTAGGAGAGCGGATCGCTTAGGTATATCTCTAGGCAAATCAGCAGGAGAGATAGGTAAATCGGTTAAAGGGCTTAAAATGGTGGAAGAAGAACGTATTCTAACGATTTTAGAGAAAAAGAATAATGACAATGAAAATATGAAGGAAGGGTTGGAGACTCTTGTATTGTCAAAAGTATCCAACCTTTGTGAAGATTTGGTGGATGAAGATGACACCACTCTTGAGTTGGATGATCATCTCGAGCATCTCAAACCGGTGGTGAAAGTGAAGAAAAGTAGGCAACGCAAAATATATGATACTAACAATATTCGCAAGAGCACTAGGAAAAGAATCAAGAAACAATGGTGATAATGCAGAACCTAAAAGGTATTAACTGGAATCCAGGAGGTTTTGGAGATACTGCTAAACATTTGTTTGTCAAAGAGGCGATTAGGGAACATAAATTAGACTTCATAGCTTTGTTGGAAACTGGAAGATCTAATTTCTCGATTCCATTTTTGAACCAATTGGCAGCGGGATATAATTTCTCTTGCTTTTGTTTACCACCACACGGTCGCTCAGGAGGTATTCTAGTGGGAATAAACTCCGATACGCTACAAGTGGTAAAAGTAAGTACATTAAAATTTTGTGTTAAACTACATATTAAATGTAAGAATGATGGTTTTGAATGGATCCTGGTGCCGGTCTATGGGGCTGCCCAAGATGAGCACAAGGCAGAATTCTTGGCTGAATTAGTGAGAACTTGTGAATCTGAAACACTACCTATGTTGGTAGGTGGTGATTTCAATATTATTCGTAAGCGTGAGGAGAAAAATAATGATAATTTCAAAGCGCGTTGGCCCTTTGTTTTTAATGCAATTATTGAACACTTGAACTTGCGTGAAATTGCTCTTACTGGAAGACAATTTACATGGGCGAGTAGAAGAATTGAGCCTACATATGAGAAGTTAGATAGAGTTCTAGCATCAATCTCATGGGAACAAAAATTCCCTTTGGTAACTGTTAGAGCCTTAACTAGAGCTGATTCTGATCATACTCCAATAGTAATTGATTCAGGGGTAAAAGCACACCTGGGTAATCAAGCAAAATTCTCTTTTGAGTTACATTGGTTGCGTCAAGAGGGTTTCTTTGATATGATAGTAAAGGAGTGGAATTCAGCTATAGGTGGAGCTACTCCAATGGATATCTGGTTGAATAAGTTAAGACATATACGACGTTTTCTTAGAGGATGGGCAAAGAACCAGAGTGGAAAGTATAGAAAAGAAAAAGAACGATTATTAAATATCATTGATAATCTGGACTTGAAAGCCGAAACAAATCGATTGAATACAAATGAAACGGAAGAACTAAAAAAGGCAAATGAGAGGCTGAACAAATTAAGAAGGGATGAGGAATCGAAATGGGCCCAGAGAGCGAAGGTTAAACATATTCAGGAAGGGGGTAATAATACGAGATATTTCCACCTAATAGCAAATGGTAAACACCGAAAGAAGAAAATCTTCCAACTTGAACAACAAGAGGGGAGATTGTTGGGGAAGATAATCTAAAGGTCTATATTACGGAATTCTATAAGAAATTGTTTGGAGCACCCAGTCCAACAAATATTTCTTTAAGTGAAGAGGAGGCTCATGATATTACACAGATCTCGGCAATTGAGAATGAAATTTTAACGGCCCCTTTTACTGAAGAGGAGGTTCGTCAAGCTATTTCTCAGATGGAACTAAACAAAGCTCCGGGGCCAGATGGGTTTCCAGCTGAGTTCTATCAGCATTTTTGGGAAGTAATAAAGCATGATCTGATGGCCCTTTTTTCTCAGTTTTCTAACGGGGATTTGCCCCTATATAAACTGAATTTTGGGGTTATCACATTATTACCCAAGAAAGGAAATGCGGTTCAGATTCAACAATATAGACCTATCTGTTTACTAAATGTTTGTTTCAAAATATTCACTAAGGTTGGTACTAATCGCATATCGGGGATTGCCCCAAGGGTAATTAAGCCGACCCAAACTGCATTCATGCCAGGTAGGAATATTTTGGAAGGGGTAGTCATACTCCATGAAACAATTCACGAGTTACATACGAAGAAGATGGATGGTGTCTTATTTAAGATAGATTTCGAAAAAGTATATGACAAAGTGAAATGGCCCTTTTTACAACAAACATTACGAATGAAAGGTTTTACTCAAGAATGGGGTAGATTAGTACAACATTTTGTTCAAGGTGGTAGTGTTGGTGTGAAGGTGAATGATGATATTGGTCATTATTTCCAAACAAAAAAAGGCTTAAGGCAAGGGGATCCGCTGTCTCCAATGCTTTTTAATATTGTAGTGGATATGCTTGCCATCTTAATTGAGCGAGCCAAAGAAGATGGTCAGGTTGGAGGACTCATTCCACATTTGGTTGAGGGAGGTCTCTCTATACTACAGTATGCTGATGATACTATCCTTTTTTTGGAGCATGACTTAAACAAAGCAGTTAATATGAAATTAATTTTGTGTCTCTTTGAAGAATTATCGGGACTCAAGATTAATTTTCATAAGAGTGAGATTTTTTGTTTTGGCAAGGCAAAGGAGGAGGAGGAACAGTACAAACAGATCTTTGGATGTGATGGTGGACAACTCCCCTTTAGATACTTAGGTATTCCAATCCATTACAAGAAACTCAAGAACTCTGAATGGTATCCGGTAGAAACAAGGTTTGAGAGTAAATTAGGATGCTGGAAAGGGAAGTTATTATCCTATGGTGATAGGTTAGTGCTTATCAATTCAGTACTAACTAGCTTACCGATGTTTATGTTATCTTTCCTTCAAATACCTGTTGGGGTAAGAAAACGTTTGGACCACTATAGATCTAGATTCTTTTGGCTGTCCGACGAAACAAAAGAAAATACCGGCTTACAAAATAGAACATTGTTTGTCGACCTAAAGATCAGGGAGTCTTAGGTATTGAAGTCCTAGAAATCAAAAACAGATGTTTATTGAGTAAATGACTGTTTAAACTTCTTAATGAGAATGGGGTGTGGCAGGAATTGCTACATAATAAATATCTGAGACATAAGACATTATCGGAGGTTCATGCGAGACCTATTGACTCGCCTTTCTGGAAAGGACTAATGGAGGTCAAACAGGAGTTTTTTTCCAGGGGTTTTTTCAAGGTGGGTAAT
This sequence comes from Lolium rigidum, assembly GCF_022539505.1. NCBI lineage: Eukaryota > Viridiplantae > Streptophyta > Magnoliopsida > Poales > Poaceae > Lolium > Lolium rigidum. Next base: position 24,194,386 of record NC_061510.1, on the reverse strand, counting down.
GGTAACAGTACTCGTTTTTGGGAAGATACCTGGTTAGGCAAGACTTCGTTGGCCCAACAGTACCCGTCACTATATAATATTGTCCACCATAAGAATATCACGGTCGCACAAGTTCTTGGTCAATCGCCTTTGAATATTACATTTCGAAGATTGCTAAATGGTAATAAGTGGTCTTCCTGGTTACAACTATGTCGGAAATTAATGATGGTGCATCTGAATGAAGATGAGGATCTTTTTATTTGGAATTTGACATCTAATGGTTTGTTTACAGTGAAGTCGATGTATGAGGATCTTATGTGCGATCATACCCCCTTCTTACGAAAATATTTATGGAAGGTTAAAGTTCCGTTAAAAATTAAGATTTTCATGTGGTTTTTGAGTAATAAGGTGTTGCTAACAAAAGATAATCTAGCTAAACGGCATTGGAATGGGTGTACAAAGTGTGTTTTCTGTGGGGAACAGGAGACCATTCAACACCTTTTTATTGATTGCCCTTTAGCTAAACTCTTATGGCATACTGTGAATTTTTTCTTATGCTCTTCCACCTCCCACCAATATTACTAATATGTTTGGTAACTGGTTGAATGGAGTAGATAGACAATCTAAGGCATTTATCCGGATTGGGGTTTCTGCTTTATGTTGGTCTATTTGGAGGAGCAGGAATGATATAATTTTTAATAAAAAACCTTCCTTTCATTTTTTGCAGGTTATTCATATGGTTTTCCATTGGGTCCAACTCTGGGCCCTACTCTCTCCGGAGGGGCAGCGGGATGCCATGGCTTCTGGATGCACACGGCTCCTGATGGTCGCTCAGGATATCTTGTGCTGCGAGCTGGTTGGCGTCATACTAGAAGACTATGTTGATTTGTAGTCTTGCTATGTGTTTCTTTCGATGGTTGATTCTTGTATCAATCCTCGACGATGAGTGATTTGTAAACAATAATACTTTGAATATTTTTAATAAAAGGCTGTGTGCATCACCATGATGCAGAAGCCGGGGAAAACCCCATTTTGAAAAAAAAACATACTTAATTAAAAAAATCAACACCAGTGAGCTAAGATGTCTCTTCTTAATCAGAAGGTCACGGATCTCTCGATCGTTGAACCCCAAATCATTTTTCTCCAATCGGAATTGGTCCGGCCGAATTCCTTTACGCAGCGACTTGATCCCGTCTGTGAAACACCATCACACTCACTGATCGCATCAACAGTTGCTATTATTAGTCCTCGTAGCCTGCATGTAGCATATGTAGAATAATGCATACTGTAGACAATTTTTTTTTTGCGAAAGACATACTGTAGACAAATTTAGCTTCAGTTTGACTTGATTCGCTCCGACCCGTACTCCAATAGAATGGGATTCCACCAGAACATCACTCTCCTCTTGGTCAGCCACAGCGCTGGCGGCTAAGGACGTTTTTGAAATGAAGCATTCAATTTATTTCTTAGATAGAGCAATCAAGCTTCATCGCGTGAATGGATAAAGGGAGTACATGAATTGAAAGGAAAATTATTTCTGTTAATTGGTAATCGCCATTCTATCTTTCATTTACTTACTCAACTTCAGAACCTGCGGCAGTATCTAAGAAATTTAAGAATAGATAATGTGCTGAGTATCTAATCATATGGATCATATGGAGTAATAAAATTCAGATTTTTGAAGATTTTAATGAACTTTCAAGGTACTGTTGTGAGATTAAAAAGTATAGCGACACTTACTATATGTATTTACTAAGCTAATATCACTTACAAATAACACACATAGGTGTTTTGACAGATATTGTCATAATCATTCACCCATAGTTTTTAAGATAGTTAAAGATCTTAGACAATTATAATGTGTTTTACTTAACGTAACATTTTTGATAGTCGCAGAATTTTTTTTATCATGTAATGTGATATCCTTGGATGCATAACTTTGTTCTCAAACACTTCAAACCCAATAAAAGATGATGACTTTGCATTTGCCAGTATCACCTTGTCAGACTACCAGTTCTAAGGGCATCTACAATGCGAGCGCTAACAACAGGTGCTAGGGCCAAATTCCCAGCCGTTAGGCCTAAATCCCAGTCGATGCCAGGAACTCGTCTTGCGTCGCCGCTAAGTATTGCGCCGGGCGCTCCCCATTTTTCGTTCCTAAAAAACCGAATCGATCCCTATCCAAGCGCAGGAAAAAAATCTTTTAAGCGCTTGAAGTTAGCGTCTACCGTTGTGGCTCAGGACTCTTAGATGTAAATTCCCTGGTGGTTGATTTATTTTGGATACTTAAGTTAAGCGTTTGCCTAAGAGCCCTCCATTGTACATGCCCTAAGTAGAAAAGAGGGTCGTCAGTTCGTCACACGTCACATGTATAGTACGTTTGACTGATCACCTTGTTGTTTATTGAGAAACAGCCACGTGTTCTACTACCTTCTGCCCTGGCACGGCAGACTCGATCTAGGTCTTTGCCGTAGAAAGAGGGTATTTACGTACGTAAGTAGTAATACTGTATTGTTATGATCTTATCATGAGGCACTCGCGTCAACCAGGGTATGGAGTGCAGGAGAGCGACATATATGAAAGTGATGATCCTGTCCTGACCTTAGCAACGAACAAATTAGTCCTACACACGAATTGCTTTTAACTTTGTGACCTTCTACTGAAGATAAGTACTCTTTGCTGCAACGAAATATCTAATAGTAGGAAATCTGAGCTATACGAAATTCAATGCCGAGATAAGGTTAAGTGGGTGGGAGGAAAGTGATGATAAACACGGACAGACAAGTTTTGGCTGCAGCAGAGCCCACATCTACACAACTTGCATATGGCGGATCAACGACTTAACTTCGAATAGCACGTCAAAACCTCTGCATCGTCTTAAATTCTAGGAGCCGATCGATTTAATTAACAGGTCTGTTCTAGGTGTTCCCTACAGCGTTACAACTATATACAAAGACTTCGTAGCATGTAAGGATGCGGGGAGTATTTGGGTTCTGTATAAAACTGTCCATACTTGTACAAAAATCCATTATATACATAAACCGGTGGTACTGTACCAGGGTATAGCGGCCTATCGATCAGGGAGCTGACCGTATTTTTGTGTGATCGAACTGCAAACTCGTTTTTCAATCATTTTGAAAAGATACTGGCAATGTGAACTTCAGTATCTCTTACTAGGTTGCATATGGAATTGTTCAGAGTTCTCGGCTTAAGCAGGAATAATGTGACCCTGACAGCTTAACGAGAAGGGAAAATGTAGTGCTTGCTTGACCCGCAACAGCACGTCCCAGTCTGAGACGGTACCCGGCCGCTGGTCCTGGATGATCTAGATGTACTCTCCTCTCCTGCCGTCCTGCTGGTTGACTCGGCCTGGCCAGTGCGGACGGACGGCGGACAGGAGGAAGACGCCTCCGATGTGACGCTGGGGCTGCTTAATTGGAGATTTGGAGATGCTGCCGCATGTTGCACGAGCTCGTGCTTTTTTTTTTTTTTTTTTTTTGAGATCAAGCGGCTGCGACTTTATTCAAATGGTGGCATCATCACATGCCAAGAGGTTCACAAGGTACCCCGGAGGTACCGCTACCCACGAGTTACAACTCTTATTCTCACAGCCATCTTTCGCTAACTTATGTGCGACGCCATTACATGCCCGACGCACATGCACTACCGAATAATCAGCAAATCCACGAAGGAGAAGCTTGATTTCCTCAACCAGAGGCCCCTGGATCGACCTGTCCACCTCGCACGACCGCAGCTTTGCCACCGCCCCCAAGCTGTCCGTTTCCAATTCCAGTTTGGCGACCCCCATCGCACGGGCTAGGATCACACCTTGGCGACACGCTAGAAGCTCAGCGTTCTCAGCATCGCACACAGAGGGGAAAAAATGGCAAGCTCCAGCAACGAAACTCCCATGGTGATCCCGCAGGACCACACCGCCACCTCCATAAGCTCCACCTAACGGCATTGCTCCATCAGAGTTCACCTTGTGCCAACCGGATGCAGGACGCGCCCACTTGTGAGGCTGAACCGGATTTGTTGCTGTCTTGGTCTGTGTCATCGCTGCCCATTCTTCAGCCAAAAACAAAGCCCTCCTCACAGTACTATCCGGGCTCTCAATGCCCTCCGAGTGCCTAGCTTCGTTTCTCGCAAACCAGATTTGAGACAGAAGAGCTCGTGCTATTAGCATTACAATCGCGCTATCGCTTAGATCGGTCCAAACAATGAAAGTAGTTCGCAGCTCCCTGCATTAAGCATCGGAACTCCATGCAATGAAGGTCACATGGACCTCTTTTATGTCGGTACATCGATTGGGTACATCAAGCAAGGGACGAAGCCAGGAAAATCCTCCATTGATGTAATTTTTCAAAACATACTTGTGTCATTCTCTATTGCTAATTAAGATTTTTTTCTCTGATCTCTAAGGAGGATTTGGAAATCTGTTGGTGTCATTTGACACCAATGTTGTATGCTAGCTCCGCCCCTTGATACATGGGAAAAAAGCTGATTTTTTTCTCCGCTTGGCTTGATAGTAAAAGAGCAAAAGTCTGTCCCTTGCTATCTCAAAGAGGAAGAAATGGTGTGGTCAAATAAATTAATGTGCGAGAAAATTATTCCACTCAGCAAATTGACATGGCTAGAGAAATTTCGACCGACCAAAGCGTCAAATTACTTTTCTAGAATGCACGGTATATTATTTCCGTTGAAGAAGTAGCCACCGGGATAGAGCGGCGTCTTTTCACTTACAATGCTAATGAAAAAGATTAGCCATCATCTAAAACCCAACCCTTTCGAACAAGGGATAACATCCATCTTCATGTCAACCTCGTGTGAGATCTAGAAGGAGCGCAATCGGTCTTCTGCAACATCTTGACCACCATGGCCTTAATATTGTTTGCCTTATGTTAATTAAACATAATTCCTCAACATGGTCTTGGAGGGAGCCAAACATTTAGAGGTACAACTCCCCATAGAGTAGCCGTTTTACTCTTGTTTGAGGGCCTATTTTTTCGATAAAGAGCATATATTAATATCATGGAGATACCAATTACACCCAGCCTCTGCAACAACATCATACCCTAATGGCATAAAGGATGCACACAGCCAAACAAGAGAAAAAAATTACAAAAAAGAAAGGTCCCGCTACAGAGATCCATAACTTGAAACAACAACACTGACACCACCAAGACAACATCAGAAGATCAGCTTCTCCATAAGCGACGCCTCCAAGAAGGAAACAATGCACAAACGCTGTCGTCGCCCGATCATAGATCTTAGGTTTTCACCGTGAAGAAAGTCATCTCTCTCAAAACAATGCCTTCAACAAGAACATTGCCAGGCACAACCAATTAAGGCCAGACCTTGGATTTTCACCCTGAAAGATAAGACTCTGAACTTCTCTTGTGCAGTCGCCCCCACATACAGTCGATGTTTCAAGTCACGAAGCACCAAGCCAATTCCACCTTATTGCCAAGATCCGACCAACATTGTTATTCCACCGATCTCGGCTTGATGACCTTCTCTGCTAGCACCATGGAAAGAAAACGAACTCCATGATATTAACAGCCAGCCGAGCTTCGAAGCGCTCCCTCTGAAACCAAACGGCCAGATAAAAACATGGGTGCGCACGACCGAAACCACCCAATCCAGCAATTTTCAGGCATTACTCGCACAATGAATTTTGCCGACAGGGCCTTCCGGAACACGTCAATCCACTCAGACTGGTGCGAACAACATCCGATAGATCTTCAAACTTGGTGCGAGAAGAATCGTAGAACCGCCACCTTTATTTCTCGACGCGGAAGAAACGGCCCCCACGCCGCCATCCGCCGCCCGACGACGATGAAGGAGGTTCAGAATCATCGCCTCGCTAAGCCGACGCCGCCAAGCCCATGGCGACTTTAGAGAAGAACCGGCAGCCCTGCCCATGGTTGCCCAAACAAATCGGCCAAGGCCGTCCTCGCAGCAGGCCATAGAAGCTCTGGAGATCGGCTCGGCACGGTAAGCATCACCCAATGTGAGGCCATCACCGTGGCCGTGCACAGCACCCCAACGCCACACACACGCGCTCCGCGGCGCCGCCCATCTCGGCCCAGATCGGGCCCGGATGGGCCGCCCCGCCCACCGCCACCTGCAGCCGCGCCAGACCCGCGCCGCCGCAGTCCGCTGCTCCCAGCCGCCCTTGCGCTGCGCTGCGCCGCCCAAGCAGCCGCACCGGCGAGCGCCGCCACCACCACCAGCCCGGAGCCGCCGCCCCGGCTTCCGATCTCCGCCGCTCGCAGCGACCAGAGGACCCCCGCCACCCTTTGGGGACGGGGCCCGCCGCCACCGCGGCAAGGGCCGGCGGCAGCGGCGGCAGGGAGGAGGCGACCGGCGGCGGTTGGGCGCTGGGGTTGGGAGAGACGCAGATGAGTTCTATTTGGCTTTGAGGGCCTATTGACGTGGTTTAGGCCTTTTGCTTAATTATTCTGAAGGAAAATCATGTCACTTGCATGTCACGAGCTTGCTAAAGAACAACGACCATTATGTCACTTGCGGATGACAAGGGAGAGAAATGGTTCACTTGACTGACACGCTCGGCGCCCCGGCCGGCCGGCCCAAGCTACTTCTTCCAGCAGCAATGTTTTACTAGTACCACAACGGGAACTTTTCTCCCTTGCCCCTGGCGACTCTTTCCGTTACATGACTGATCGTCATGAAATAGTCGAAGCAGTACATCGATCGGTCGATGTCTCGTGGACTCGCACTGCCACTTGATCGAGTGACCGCGCGCGTCCGTTCTTTTTTTTTTTTTCGCGGACACGCGAAAGGCGTGCCGAATCTTTATAGAAGGGAGCAAAACAATTACAAGAAACCAACGGGGGATGCGAACATCTGCCCGCGGCTAACCCACGCACACCACCGAAACAAACTACACAACTACTCTCGCAACATGACTCTCCGCTCCCCTCCCCTCGCAGCTCTCCAGAGGCTGAGCTCCTCCATAACTGTCTCTATGATCTGCTCCGTGGAAAGCTGCCTCTCAATGTTCCCGAAGACACGAGCATTCCTTTGTTTCCAGAGAGTCCAGGCCACCAGCAAGACGAGCGTATCGAAATATCTCCTGTCCTCCCTCCGGAGCCTCTTCCTCGCTTCAGTCCACCATCTCTCTAGATTTGTGTTCTCCTGCGGCTCCTGGAGCTGTGAGCCCACTCTACGTAAGCAACCAAACCAGACCATCCTAGCATACGGACAGTGGGAAAGAATATGATCGACGTTATCCTCCGCCTGCAGGCAAGTAGCGCAGGGATCCGAATGTTCCTGCAACCCATGCCGAGCCCTCCTATCTGAAGTCCAGAGCCTATATCTTAGCGCCAGCCAACCGAAAATCTTGCATTTAAGAGGCGCAAAAGAACTCCAAACCGGTTTAGCCATACTCCAAGAGATCCTCCCCTGACAAAGCATGTTATAAGTCGCCCTGGTAGTGTACATCCTGGACGCCGATCCCTTCCAGGTGATTTGATCCGGTCTGCTGCCATCACGGGGTACCCTCTCTATCTCCTCCCACAGCAGGGTGCACTGCATCCAGACCTCAATGGACATCTCCTCCCCAACATCCGACAACCAGGAATCATCCTGCAAAGCCTCGCGAACCTTCCTGACATTCTTCCTCCTGGTAGGGACCAGAGCCGCAACCTCAAGGGCAATCTCCCCCGCATTCCTCCCATTTATCCACCTATCCCTCCAGAAAAGAGTACCCTCGCCATCTCCTACTTTGAACTCCGCCAAACTCTGGAACACATCATCCGCTTCCTGGTCGTGGAGCACCGGCAACCCTAGCCACGGCCTTGAGGGATCTGTGCGGCGCAACCAACACCATCTAACCCTGAGAGCCAGACCTTGCAATCTCAGGTCCTTCACGCCAAGGCCTCCAAACTGAGTCGGCGCGTCCGTTCTTATATACTGAGTGGTGCTTTCAGCTTTAATTTCTTCCAGAGGCGCTCTCAATAAGAGTTTGCAAGCATCGTCTAACCCGCCGTGGGAATTAAACGAGAAGTCTCCGTATGCAGAAGGTTCAATGTGATATTGAACGCATCAAAGATCATACTATTATTTGACACTGACCTTCGTTTTGATGCCGTGTGTAATCACTATGACGTGAGTCATAGTATCAGAGTGGAAATGTGTGTCCTGAAACAGATCTCCATCCCATTCCCTATACACAAACAGAATCAGTAACCAAGGTGTACGTGCTATATGCTACACGCCATTTCATGACAAGAATAGCATGGATTCGCCTGATATTTAGCGTATCTTGCTTTTTTTGCTAGCTAGCGTGGTTTTAGACAGGAACTTTTCAGGGTGAAAACCGGGCTCTTCTTTCGTAGACCGCGTCGGAGTTTACAACACCACGTGTCCATGTACATGAGCGTGAACTATAATAGTCACTCAACATCCCATCGAACTCATAAGTCTTGATAAACTAAGATCATTGTATCCGAGAGAGAATAACTTCGATGGGTACTGGTTCATTTCCTCGCAGCGAAGCCGACAGGAGAAGCCGGCAGTTCCACTTACAAAACCCAACCTACATGACCACCATGGAGCAGAAATGTCTTTCTAAGGCGTGCACTACTTCAATGTGTTTCGTTGCATTTCAATTATACTTGTGTTTTCCGAAACATGGTGAAACTTACAACACAACCTTAAAGCAGGAAACAGATCTCCATCCCATATTCCATATACTCAAACACCAAGGTGTACGTACCAGAAATAGCTAGTGGAACATAGGTGTAGACGCACCCATTTATTCAAAACATGATAATAATAATGTATTTAAAAGTTTCAATAAAAATTTGAAATAATGTTTTGCATTTTTTACACATTATCTTGATACTTGTGTCAATTCTCAAGAAAAATTACGATTGTATGTGACCTACACAAAATAATAAAATATACAAATAACACTATAATGATTAGATTTGTAGTGTTTAACAAAATATATTTCAATTTTCTCTTTTTCTTATAGGCCACATATGGTCATATATTCACTTGTGAATATAACATGTACATACACCGACACGGATTGTACATGCAAGTATTTATTTTAAAAAAATTCTGAAACTTTTAAATGGTATTTTTTTAGTTTTAAATAATGGGTGCGCCTACCCATGTGCACAAAATCCGTGTCGGTGTATGTACATGTTATATTCTAGACACCATGTCATGGCAAGATTAGCATGAATTCGCTTGATGTTAGCGTATCTTTCATTTTTCGCTGGCTAGAACGATTTTAGAAAGAAGATTTCTTCAGAACGAAAATAGGACTCCTTTTCACGGACCACGTCGAGGTTTTGAACACCAACAGAAGCCGGCGAGTCCACTTACAAAACCCAACCTACATTGCCACCATGGAGCATAAATGTCATTCTAAAGGGCACGCTAATCTAGCGTGCTCGATCTCGTTGTGTTCTGTTGCGTTTCAACCAGACTCATATTTTTCGGGACACGGTAAAACTTGATGAAACTTATAGCACCAATCTTAAAGCAAAAAAAACTACTCTAGCTTTGCCGGGCTCACCAGGAAGCTCACATCGTAACAACATGCGCATGTTCGATCAATGCCTCCGGTAGCTATGAGCACAAGTAACTCTCACAATCAGTTCAAAAAAGAAAAACTCTCACAATCATGCACGCCTCCCACATAGCATTTACGAAATTCAACACGGAGATAAAGTGCAAGAGAGCGACACGAAGCACCGTGATAAAGTGCCATAGGGTGATACGACAGTGATGGCCCCAGGTCTCGATGATCGACCACAGACAACCTTGGTGCCAAACATATCCTGCATACAAATTTGTGGCTTCTACAGTTTGCACATTGGAAAAAAAACAAAAAAAAATCTAGGAAGCTTCACGTCATCTTAATTCTTGAAGCTCTGAAAATTCAACGTTGAGATAAGAGGATGAATGTGACACGAAAGTGATTCCCGCTGGCTCTTTTATTTTCGCGACGTTGTACGTTTTAGTGCAAAACTGCAAATGGAGACCACACGGCGCCCAACTTGTGATATCTGCGCCCTTGGACTTCAACCGAGCACGATGCAGTTAGAGGGGACCTCCCCATCACCATAAATTCCAGGAACCACTATCAGATGTAGCATGTCCTTCTTTGTTCTCTACAGTACTTGTGTACTTGGCAGACAATTCCGAAAACTTAGCATATACGGGATAGATACATAAGGCTCAGACCATGCCTCTCTTCCCCCCACTCCCCTCTCTCCCTCCGCCTCCCTTTGAGAGTCGCTCTGCCGCCCCCGGGTTCTTCCCCTCTCTTCTGCAGCCGCCTCGCTGGCCGGAGGGGATGTGGGAAGGACACTGGTCCACTGTAGATAGTATAGGTCGACTCTAGGTCTAATGTTTGGCTATATGGCGTGCCTTGGCTTCATGAAGTGGTCTGGGAGTGAGTCGATGTCGTCTCCGAGCGGCATGCGGTGGCATTCAAATTTTATTTTGCTGGTGGTGGCGGTGTGGAGTCGTTACCTACCGGCATGAAAGGTGACGACATCTCCTCTTCAAATAAGTTCAGTTAGGGTTTCTTGTGGATCTACAGCTGGTGGCCATGGGTTAGTTCCCCTTCTTCCTCATGGTGGTGAGAAGAAGAAAGGCGTTGTTCCCTACAACTGTCGGTGGCCGAATCTACAGCAGGGAAGAAGCTTCGCTTCTCTAGGGAGATTCATCATGGAGGTGCTCTTGATGTCGATTTGCAGAGCCGGTAGGCGGCCCCTTCCACCTCGAGCATTGGTGACGGTGATCGATCTCCAGCCAACGCCAAATGGATTTTTTAAAAAATTCGAGGCTTTCATTCCGCTACGAAGGCCCTTTGGCTTCGTCGTAGTGGGGCCCCGCCTCTCCGCTCCAAGTGGTATCGTCCCCGGGCATTGAGGTTCGCTGCGCCGAGCTTCACCGCCATGGAGATGGGGTTGGACCCGATTCGTTCTAGTTTTTCCTTGTAGGGTCCTCTATGCAAATTGTATGGGCTTGGCTTCAATTTCTTTTCATTGTAAGTCCCTTTCTGTAAATTGTACTACCACTGCTGAAATGAATGGATAAGCTCGCGGTCCTTCGGGGCGGACCCTGTTCAAAAAAAAAATGATACAAAAGGCTCAAATAGCTACGTATATGTTAAAGCGATTTTTTAGAACCTGGGTATTGTGGAACCCAATTAAATTTATCCAGCAGTAAGTTACATAGTTGCTCTAACCTCTAAGTTAATATAAATTACTGTGCGGGTGAGTTTCCTTCGTATTATTCATCTGAAATTTGACTTTTTCTCTAAGCTACATACTGTGAATTTGGATATAAAAAATGGCACGCACATACGTACGTGCATTCTCTACATGTAAAATATTTATTTTACTTTTTTGAGGTCTGGAAATAAGAATTTCCGGCACGCACAGTGAAATGGGTTTCAACTACCCGGTTCCATCACTTATTTTCGCGTAGATGTGTAGTTTTTGGGGTAAGGATTTTATGTCACTTCTATTCTTTTCCTCACGATGATTTATTCTTGTTTTAGTTGAGGCAGCACTTGTCTCGATTTGTTCTACTTGTCGGTTGTCAAATCCATTTCGTTGTGCCGTGTCGCGGGGGTCACAGATGACAGCATCCGGTCCACGGTGGTGTCTGTATAAAAAAAAGGTTGCAGCGTCAAAGCCGCCTCTCCCTCTCCCTCTCCCTCTCCCTCTCCCTCTCTCAGGGAGCTGACCGTCAGTTTGTTTACATACGTGAACCGCAAACAATGATTCAGAAATGGCGATCCGTTTATCAACCATGCATTCATCCAGGTTCAGAAGGGCAAAAAGAAAAGATAAGCTAGCAATACTATTCCTATTTCGTCCCTGGACATGTCCTCCCGTTGCGTCGCGCGACCAGCGGAAGAGTCGAAGCCAAGGCAGCCTAGCTAGCAGTGGACCGACCCGTCGATTGGTCGATCGCCAATTGCGTGGACCAATAACATTTGAAGTCATTTGCGTGTAGTAGTAGTGCATGCACTAAATTAATACTACGTAGTATACCGTAAAGTCGGTTACTACCGTTGTTGTCTAATCACGGTCATCAACTCGACATTATATCAGCCAACAACATATGAAGTCATTTCAAGACCTTTCCCTAGAGAAAAGAACAAGTCATTTCAAGACTTCACTTCAGGGTTCAAGGCTTTGTTAGAAAAGAAAACTGAGCATCTCTCTTTGTCATGCAGAAAGTGCAGGAAAAAGCCTATAGTATCATGGCCTGAATCGGTCCGGGGGAGTTCAGTCGTTTGGCCGGCATGCAGCGAGTTGATACCGTCTGTTTAACACATAGTAATAATAAAATGACAAGGCCAGGGCAACTCCACCCCGGTCTGGCCCTTATTTTTTTTCTTGAAATGGGGAGCCTAGCCCTAGTCTCTACATTAATATATGCGCATGGCCGCTTCATTTATTTTAAGGTATGAGTTATTCAAAGTTTATATTTAAAGATTAGATAAGGTTGAGACATGTATCAACCAAAGAAAAATAAGAAGCCTCAATAAGCTATCCATTCTCAATTTTACTAGTATATTGCCACCGACCCAGTAGGCTGGAAAAAGAAGTCATGTGCAACCGTCAGCGGTTGCATCGAGTAACCATATACTCCCGCTAATCCTCCAAAAGTAGGAAAGCCCATAACTGAATGTACTGCAAAGCTCAACAAACAACTTGCAAAAAAATTGTACCCTTCTTCTTGTTAAAGATAAAATCATTTCAGCAAGTTCAAATAGACCAACATAAGGCTGAAATGCCAATAGGTATACTACCTTTATCCTTTTTATGCACTATGTTTAATCAAATACCAATCATATTGGTAATGTTAACAAGTGAAGGAATGTTATACATCAAATTCACCATACGCCAAATTTTGTTATGCAAAAGGACATGCAAGAAATAGATGCTCAACAATCTCATATGAATCCCAAAAACAACACCTTTGACATCCATTCCAATTTCGCTTCGCCAAGTTATCTTTAGTTAACAACACTTTGTAATTACTTAGAAACCACATATTTTTTGTATTCTTTAGGAGTATTTTCAACATCCATAGATA